>NW_007234019.1:28617-47837 GCF_000164805.1 Carlito syrichta | reverse complement strand
GATGAGGTCTCGCCAAGTTGCCCAGGTGGGTCTCGAACCCGCGGGCTCAGGCAATCCACTCACCTCAGCCTCCCAAAAAACTACTTAGATTTTAAAGTACATGTGGAAAGCATCAATCTCATGTTCAAGACCCAAATGCAATCTCATAGGGATATAAAAGAAAGCAAGTAAAATATTATTAGTGTGTTGCACTCTTAGACACAAGTACTCTTCCAAGAATAAAACAAATTAGATGCAAATCTCAAGTAAAATTATACTTTGACAATTGTAAGGAGTTCTCACCCAAAAACTTTTTTGTTTTTGAGAAGGCAAGATTTATTGAGAGGACAAAAAAGCACCCACTGTGGGAGGGAACCTGAGGGGTTTGCCCTCATCTAAAAATTTTAGTAATGGGTAATAACATCACAAACATACAATCCTTGACAATTTCCCAAATATTGCTCACTGAAAAATAAAAGGACTCTAGTTCCATTTTGAAAATTATCTTCCTTCTAGTTTCCACTAAAAGATAATAAAGTCACTACTGCTTCAAAATTACAATGACCTTTAAGAAGCTGCCAATTCAACAAGCACAAGAGGAGAATCCTGGGCATTTGCCCTTGTTTGGAGAATAAAATAAAATAGAATAAAAATGGAGAGAAAAGAGTCATGGGAGAAAAGATGATATATATTTACACAACTTCTTCTTTTTTCTGTCTTTCACTTCCTTCGCATAATTCACTCCCTCTTCACAATAATTAAAAATGATCTATGTGCAAGTTGGTCACTTTCTAGACATGTTCTTAGTCTCAAGAAACACCCCAAGCTGAACATTTAAGGGGTATTAGTGAGAGTAGAATCTAATCTAGCTGATATTCACCATCTTTTAATCTTTTCCAACCTCTGACTTCCTATGTGACTCATCCGTTTAGGCTCTAGCAAACCATTGATATGCTTCCCAGGACTTCAATTCTCAGCTTGTATACTAATTAATCAATCTTATTTCCTTCACTCAGACATAGCACTGGTAAGATATGTCTTTGTCATTTGATTCACTGTTCTGGCAAATATATCAAAGTGTGAGGAACATCCTATTTTTACATTCAAGGAGCTTTAGTCAATAATAAAGAATACTCATTTAGTTTATTTCCAACCAAGCATCATTCATTTCCAACTAGCTTATTATATCATATTTTCCAGGTGGATATATATATATATATGCACACCCCTCCCCTCAAACACATATTTGACAGGTATTGTTTGAAATGATTGACAGATTGCTTCCAGAAAAAATTTTCCATGTAAAATTATTGTGCCTTTGCTCTGTAAGAACTAGAAGTTTGAGACTTGGTATGGCTATTCTATCTACTGGAATGAGTCTACAATCATTCTCATAGATGATAGGAATGAAAAATAGATATAAAAATTGAAAAGATTAAAAGTAAAGAACAATCTGATCAACATTCAACAGTGTATTTATACCATGAAATATGATCTACAATGATGTCCAACTGATAGAAGCTATAGGGAATATATTTTATATATTCTGTATCATTTGTTTTCTATTTCATACCATCTGACATGCATATAATTCTCACTTCAGTATAATACCTAGGACATGATAAAGATTTAATAAAAGTTTGTTGAATAAGTTCCCTGAAGTTGTTTAAATCAAACTTGAATTTGACACCACACTTCAGCAATGTAAGTTGAATGGCATCACATTGAATTACTTCAAAGTCAGGGCAACTAAGAACATTGGAAACCAAGAAATACATATAGGGCCAGCCAGAATTTCAGTAATTGTGTTTAGAATTCATAGAGGATTACCAGTCATGTCTTTCCACCACATTATCTTGCCTAATAGATGTCAAATGACTGATCTGTCTGCTAACATGGTTTAGCAAAGAAATCAGAGGTTAATTAGCTTCACTCCTTTTTATAAAGGCCAAATGTCCAAAGAAATACTGCATCATCATCCAGATAGAACAAAAGCACAAACAAAACATTAAAACCTTACCTGAGGAATAATGTTCTAATATTCATCTAACTGAAGGGTCATTATCTCTAGCTTTAACTTTTAAAATTCAACCACTCTGCAAGCATATTTATTAATGAGTAAAATATTATGTACTTAATGTCAAATTATTCGGTATTAATAGGATTTTTATGGTTTTCATTAGCATTCATCTTCCTTTTCCTTACATAATTAAATATGGAAAATATAATCTTAATAAAGTTGGCATGTAAGCTCTCTCTCTCCCATTTAGCGGCAGGAGATTTACTAGAAATAGCACTAGACTAGGAATTTGGAGACTTAGGTTCTAAACTGATCAATCATTGGACAAGCTTTGTATATATTTTTACAAGTTAAGCATTTCCACTCATGAAACACAAAATTTACATACTTTAAAGGGATTATTACTTATGAGGATCAAGTAGAATTTTTTTCTGATTATGCTACATAAAATACAAAGTGCTCAAATATCATAGATTATTATACTTCCTTCTTTTTACCCATGTAATGTGATCATGTGACTTTCTTAAGTAACCAAATGGAGAAAACCCATATATGAGATTGAAAGGAAGAAGCTAAATTTATTCCATCACCAGTTGAACCTATGCAACCTGCACATTCAATCCATAAGTTTGAGAATGAGATTGCTTCAATGGCTCCTACCCCCCAAAATAAAATAACTCTACATCAGTTCTCTGGAACTCAGTGAAAAGGAGAAGATTAGTGTAAAACATACTTTCACTGTGCTAATAAAATGTGCAATAGTCAAAACAGCTTCTATACACTATGGTAATGCCATAAAGGGAAATTATTCCTTGCAGAAACAAGCAATTTGCATCCTCCCAAATAGCTTTAGCCAACAGCAGTGGGGCTCCCTTCTAAGTCAGCACTAATGACAGAATCAGATGTATGATTCAACAGTACACCTAAAGAATAACGAAAAGTAACTGTCTAACCTACCTAATGTCAGATTTATATAAGTTTCTTGGGGTCCAGTTGAGGACCCATAAGAGGTACATTTTCATACACACTAAGTATGATTTTAAAAGATCTCCTCCTTATCAGAGAAGTTGCTACTACTGAAAATGAATAGACCAGCACCTTGTAGACTGCATCTAAGTAAGTGCTCAGGAACTTGAGATTATTATTATTCAATTATTATTACTGATCTATTAACTGTTTTTGAGTTTGTGAGGAACTATGCAGTCCACTTTGATGACAAAGTAATAGCAGAGATTAATTGATCTTGTCTATCAAAGGAATTTTATCTCTTCATCTCTGGAAAACAAGTTAAACCTTAACAGCAATAGTGTGAGTTTTCAAGCCGGGGTTGGTGGCTCAGCCTGTAATCCTCCGCTTTGGGAGGCTGCGGTGAGTGCATTGCCTGAGCCTGCGGGTTCGAGACCCGCCTGGGCAACTTGGCGAGACCTCATCTCTACAATAAATCAAAAAATTAGCTGCGCATGGTAGCGCGCACCTGTAGTTCCAGTTACTTGGAAGGTTGAGATGGAAGGATCGCCGGAGCTCAGCAGGTCGAGGGCGACAGAGTGAGACTCCAACTCAAAAAAAAAAAAAAAATAGCGGAATTTTCTTTTGTTATTTTGTAACACCAGGGCTGACTCCAGATCAAGTGCTCTCTCTATATTCCCTCAGCCTAACATAGTCAACTCTATCCCATCACCGTATATCATTTGGACAATCAAAAAGATAAGAATGTCGAAAAAAATGAGACTTACTTCCTTACTGAACTTTGTAAAAAGAAAATTGATAGATTTGTCTCTTTGTTTTTCATATTAATGCCTCTTTTCTTTCTCCTGTGTTTTTCATTTCACTGAGTATTGCCGTCACCATAACAGGTATCTCTCTTTTACTGTTTCCTTTGAGAATGTTTCTCATATTGCTATCAATTATGATGTTTCCTATAGATTTCATGTATGGATCACTTATTAGGCAAATAATATTTCCTTTTGGTCTTTGCTTGTGAAATTTTTTTATCATTAAAGGGCATTGAATAAAAAAAAATTTTTTTTAAATAAAAATGTCAGCCAGATCAGGAAAGACTACCAGTTGGTGTCTGGAGGCTAGACCCTGGAATTTCATTAGCTGTGTCATCTCAGAATAGTAAATACTAATACTTTTTTTACTATTAGAAAACAAACAAAAATTCAGCTATTTTATTTACTGACCTAGTAAACATGAAGAAACCGAAATTTTCCATTAACTGACATTAGAAATTAGAGTATCTCCAGTTCTTTGCTGGGTACATCTTTGCTTTCCAAGTTATAACTCCACTCCTTTTTCTCTCCATTCCCTTTATCTTCTTGATTCCCAACTCCACTGTGGCTGTCATGCCTCCCTAATGCCTGGAACAGTGCCCCGTTGCCATGGAAATAATCACTTTAAAAAACAACACAATACAATAAAATAAGTAATAATGAAAGCTTAGGCGGCCTGTACTGTAGCCAGGAAGGGAGGGTAGAGTCAGAACCCAGACTTACACTAACAGCTACTCTCTTGATGTCACCTTTAGACGGCTATATACCTGCTCTTTTTTTTTTAACACTCCCATTTTCATATGTCTACTCTCAAATGATCTCAGACAGCATGCAGATTTTGAATAAAAATTTAAAAATACATAAGTGTATCAGAATGGTAAGAAAACTTATTTTTCACATTTTACTTTTATCAATTTAGTTATGAATAATACCATGTTAATTATGGGACAATGTGGAACAAAGTGAGGATAAATACGTCCCTAGATTGACAATAATGTACTATTGTTCAAATAATTTTTATAGAAAATATGAACTTTTTGTAGGTCTTTAGAGGAAATGTTATGGATGCTTTCCAAGCACAGAGAAGCACAAAGAAATATGAAGGGAGATTCCTCCCAAAATTGGAATTTATTTATAAAAAACTGTGTATTTATTCTTACATGTTTAAACTTTAGTCACCTTTAAAGTATTCTCTGTTTGATGCAATATACCTATCAAGATGCTTTTTCTACTGCTTAAAGCAGTTGTTTAATTAATCCATTTTGATGACTTTCAGTGCTTCTGCCGTTTTTTTGTTTTGCCTCTACCACATAGTTTCCCTCTGAGTACTTTTTTAATCTGGGGAAACAAAACAAAACAAAAATTCACTCAGGGCAAGAATGGTTGAACTGGGAGGGTGGGACACAAGGGTCATGCTGTTTTTGGCCAAAAACTGCTGAATACTCAGTGCAATGTAGGCAGGTGAGCTCATAAATCACCCATCCTGAAATGAGCAAACACTTTGAAAGACTCTTCAAAAAAATTCACTGAAGCTGAATGCAACTTCTTACAGCAACGCTAGCTGGTACACTGATGCCAATGAGTTCTCAGAACACTTACTTAGAGGGGAAGCCTGTACTATAAGAGGTTCACCCTCCAAAAAATAATTCCAGGATTTTTGGGGTCCCCCTCATAGATGGAATGAGAACTAGGACTTTAAAAAAACTACCTTGAGGATTTAGAAAATGGACTGGTGTGGGTTAATGAAATGTCTTAAAGCTAAGAGTCATTTCCTCAAAGAAATTTTAAATGCATTGTCACCAGGTATGTGCTGGGGAGGTATGAGTGGGAAATGATTGCAGTCATAGCCTAAAACATCCTTTCAGGAAGTTGCAGTCCATTGGATACAGCAAATTATCAAATATAGCTACGGTTTATCATTACGGTCACATTAGCAATATTTAGAAGCAAGAGTTATAACGATGGAAAAATTTAGGTTATCTGTGTACATGGATAGGCCAACAAACCTGGGAAAATATGGGCAGGAGTATTCTCAGGTCTTAGAATAATGAGAAACATCACATAGGTAAAGCATTTGTGAGGAAGTGGAGTAATGGGCAGTAACTATTTTAGAGGCCATTAGCAGATGACTGGGAGAATGACACTCTAAGGCTTAGGAATGTGAGAATGAAAATAAGCAAACAGAAAGCAGGGCTATGTTTAAAGTAGAGGAGATGCCAGTTAAAACAAAGGAAATGAGGCAAAGAAAAGAAAAATCGTGGAACACCAAGTTGCATAATAAGGATAATTAGGGTGTGAAATCTGTGGCGTAAGAATGTTTGGGGTAAAAGAGAAATGTTTATCCCTGTAATACCCAGAGATAAATAAGAGTAAACTACCTTTCTAATGTCTCTTGCAAGTGAAACAAGGTTTAAATTAGAATGGGGAGGATGCTGTTCTTCTTTAATATTTATTGAACACCCACTGTGTTCTAATTACCTAAACACTCATTGGAATGGCAATAAAAACTATGCGAATGGATGAAAAGGGTAAAATGAAGAAATGATGAGGCAAGGTTGAATGGAAAGGTAGGTGATACCAGTCAGTCAAAAGACATTTCTTGAGCCTCCATTACAAACATGCCCACAAGGCATTTTGTCAGACTCTTCAAGAAGTGAAAAAGAATGTAAAAGTCTAATTGGGACTTCAAATTGTGATGTCTTTTATTCACAGGAACAAGTCCAAGTCCAGTCCATTTTGGGAAACTGTCAAGCAGTCTAGAATGCCACAAGAATAGGGTGAGAAGGGAGGGTGAAGAAGAGATGATGTTGTTAATTAATAATCTACATAAAGATTGAGTTTAATTTAACTGAATATCAACTACATGTACAGCATTACATTTGTCACTGTAGTTGTTACATGGATAAATCAGGTATAATTATGATCTTAAGAAATATGCTGTTATGGTATACTGTATTAGCCTTCAAAATGCTATCTGTCCTTCTTCATGGAAGAAATATACTTCCCTATACCATGTTGGTCTGTGAATCATTAGAACAAATGATATAGCCTCTCTTTTTCTTAATAAGCTTTATAATCTTGATGCATAATTTAAATAGTACTGGTGAATTGTCTTCATTTATCTCCTTCATATTTGTAAGATACTACTATGTCAAGATTAATTAATTTAATTTAACGGAATAGTGAATATATGTAAGGCACTGTGCTAGTAGCCACTGCAGTTGGTAACAGTATAAATCAAGTATAGTTTTTTATCTTAAATATGTTGTGGTATATTGTATTGATCTTCAAAATATTCTCTATCCTTCCTTATGGAAGAAATATACTTCCCCATACCATTAATTATAAGAACAAATGATATATATCCCCTTTTTTCTTAATTAATAAACTTAATATTTGTAGAGCAGTTCTAGGTTCACAGAAAAACCAGAGGAAAGTAGAGAGTTCCCTTATACCTCTTGTCCCCACATGTGCACACGCTCCCTGATTATTGACATCTGGTATCACAGTGGCACATTTGTTACAACTGACGAACTTACATTGACACATCATTAAAATACACAGTCCGTAGTTTATATTATGGTTCACTTTTGGTGTTCTATATTCTTTGAACTTTGACAAATGTACAGCGACATGTATCCACCATTTCATTATCATACAGAATAGTCCATTGTCCTAAAATTTCTGTTTCATCTATTCATTTTTCCCTACCAACCCCTAACCAAGAATCTGTTTACTCTCCCCATTGTTTTACCTTTTCTAGACTGTCATATAGTTGGAATCATACAGCATGTAGCCTTTTGAAATGATTTTCTTTCATTGAATATAATATACAAAGTTAAGTTTCCTCCATGATTTTTTGTGGCTTGATAGCTTATTTTTTTTTTTTAGTGCTGAATAATATTCTGCTGCTGGGTGTACCACAGTATATCAGTTCACCTGTTGAAGGACATATTGGCTTCTTCCAAGTTTTGGAAATTATGAATAAAGCTACTTTGATTGTCCCTTTTAAGCAAAGCTTTACAATCTTTTACAACTGTCTTATGGTTCCTCCTTGTTCTCTTCCTTCTCTGACCTGAAACCGAAAGTGCTTTACATTGGGTTTGCTCCATTAGGCTGCATGCATCCTGGAAGAAAGGATCCTGGCAAGGAATTATAAATAGTCCAAAGTGAACATACACCTTAAGCAACATTGTTAACAGAGTTTAACATAGTCTATCCTGATTGACACAGTTGGTCAAGCCTAGTTAATTCTTTTTTATATAATTTGCTCTAAAACAGATAAACATTATCTTCCAGAAGAACTTATCTATCTATGCCACAAAATAAACATACATCCCAAGGAAGATTGCTCCTCCTATGATCACTTTCTCAAATGCAATCACTTGTTTCAGTAGCACTGGGCAAAAGGCTCCTGTAACTAGGCAAATTTAACTGGGTTATTTTCCCCACTCTTCTTTCATTTATGAAAAATGACAGAGTCTAATTTCTGATGTGCTCAGAAAATTTATTTTCTTCATTTTGCTTTTGCCTTTGGCCAGTCTGACACATAGTGGGCTTTCTTACATTTCTAGCCCCTCTATTCCTTGTTCAGTTAAGAGTCTTGTTCATCATCCTCTAGAGTTGATTCATTCATTGGTTATTTCTTTGCTACTTCAAATGCTGAGTGATATTGACCCCAACTCATAACTTCTGTCACCTACTTGTGATGACTTTAAAGTACAAATTGGTGGAGACCCCTTTAGCTTGGAAAAAACTGAAAAAGCAATTACATAGCCCATGTAGCTTTTATGAATTATAGCTTGCAACTTAAATAAGCACGTTCTTCCTAGCAGCAGCAACCTTCAGTGTTGCTCAAGTAGAAATACTGACTTTTATGTTGCCTCATTTTTAGACAGATGTATACTCTTCGTTAAGGTATTCTCCCAGAAACAGATGTACTCAGGCTGAACGTTCATCTCCCTGGTGCCAAAATTGTTTCTTAATATCTCCAGAACAGTAGTTTACCGAAAACGAGAAGCAGTTCAGCCTCAATCTCACCACAGTTATATATTGCTTTGATATCATGTTTTCTTTATTTGATCTAAAAATATATATTTTTAAAGCTGTAAAGCAGAGGAGATCGAGGTGATTGGTTTATTTGTTGTTATTATTTGCTTGGAGTTAGAAACTCATTAGGAGAAAAACTGAACTATTGGATCAGGAGGAGAAACTAAAGCAATGGACTTATTCTTTTGGCAAATGGGTCAAGGGAAAGAGGGCCTGTTCCCTCTTGAATCCTATCCCATTCAAAAATGGGGCCCAGTGCCAGCAGTTCAGACGGGCTGCCTGAAACCTGTTGAGAGGCAAGTGGTGGAAGCACAGCCTGAGATCCACTGACAAAGACCCCCTACTTCATGCCATTGTGGTATGTTAGTAGAGACGATGGTCACATCCAGGCGGGATTTATCTACCTTACCTTAGGAAGCTGCATGATGACTTATTGTCCCTTTTGGACCCTTAAAATCTGAGTCAAAATATATCAGAATTTTCTTATGAAAGGCTAACAAAGAGTAGGGGTCCTCAATATAGACCATTTACTAAAGTATTATTTATTCTGAGGCTACATCCAAGCTTCAGATGCTGCAGGCAAAAAAGGAATTTGATCTTATGTCCTAATATACTTTGTAAAATGCGTTCCTGAGAGCTAAGATCTCTTATCTTAGCTGATCAACCTCCTCCAATTTTAAAGACAAGGCCAGGAAATTTTATAATCTACTGGTATCTCTATAATGATTGTATACTATAAAGTGATCTTAGGTCCATGGATTTAAATATCACCTATATATCCCTAGGTCAAGTTTTACTTCTGAGATCCAGTCCTACATTTCAAACTGCCCACTTGGCATCTTCATTTGGGTGTCTCAAAGAGGCTTCAAACTTAGAATGACCAAGGTAAAACACTTGAGTCCTGATGTCCATCTGCTCCTAAGCCTAGCCTTCTCCTCAGATATGGCACTACTGGCCAACTGTTCCAGCCAGAAACATAAAAGTCACTCTTGTTTTCCCCTTCTTCCTCACCCTCACTCCTCATACCTAATACATCAGCAAGTCTTGTCTATCTCCAAAATACCTAAGGAACTGATTTACTTTCTGTAAATCCTCTGTTACCAGCTTGAACCAGACTTTTATCATCTTTTATCACTTAGAGCAGCCCTTCAAGTGGTTGTCAAACTACTACTGTTTTCCTTTAAGCAACAGAAAAAGATGCTAAGATAATAAATTAGATTTTGTCACTTGCACACTTAAACAATTTTGTTGATTGCCCTTTGCACTTACGATAGAATTCTACCCCCTTACTGTGGCCTATGAAAAGCTAGTATACCTAGACTCCTGATTATTTGCATAAATAGACTCCTCTTCTATCTTATTCCCTACCCCTCTCTCACTACACTTCAGCCACAGCCATTTGAACATGCCAATCTTTTCTTCACCCAAGAGCCTTTGCATACATTCTGAAATCTACTGGAATGAACTCCACCTCTAACTTTTCAGATGCTTGATTCTCTGTCAACATTTAAATCCCATCTTGAATGCCATTTTCTTTAAGAATCATTCTTTGGCCAATCTGTTTAAACTGGTAACCTCTTCCTATTATTCTTTATCTCAGGCTATAGTTAATTCAGTGACACCACAATTCGTAATTGCATTTTTGTCTACATTTGTCTGATTGCTTTTATCTCTCTGGCTTTGCAGGGATTTCAGTTGTCATGTGTTGAAGATAAAGAATACTCAGCTTGAACAAGCAAACATGAGACACATATTGGGAATAACTTCATTAGGCCCAACTGTGCCACCGATACTGAAAGTTGGTGGGTACCTAGAAATAAAATCTTCCTCTGAAGGTTGGAGAATAATGTTTGGACAAAGAAAACAAGAAACAGTCATTTCCCCTTACATTTCAGAGTTGATTCTCCAGTTTCTGGCTTTCAGTGCTTCATTTGAAACAAGGCTAGTGTACTGAATTTGATATCTAAGTTTATATTTTCCTCTAGCAACACACAAAATAAAAAGAAAAGAAAATTCAAAATGAACACTAACTTTTATTTAATTTTATTGCTTTCATTTTATATTCCTATTACACACCCTCTGAAAAACTCTTTTCTTGGCAAAAAAAAAAAATCAAGTTAAACTTACAGAAGAAAAGTAGCAGGTTTAAAATAAAATGAAAATTTTGTCTTTCTTTCAGAATTTTTATTTTTAAGTCTATCTCAGTGTGAGAGCTCAGGGCATTCCCTATTGCCATTGCTGACAATTTCCTCACCTAGTAAAACTGAAGGGCATACAGTAGACACTCTCTAAATAGCTTTCATTATTCAACAAATATGGATGGAGAAAGATGAAGGGAAGATAAAATGTAGATTTTTCTGACAAATGTAGATATTCCAATGTATACTTTGAGGGCCAAACGGTGTTTTTTCCAACTTAGTGACTTTTTTGGGGGATGGATAAAGAGACAAATGCGAAAACATAAAGGAATCTCAAAAACCCTATACTAGGGGAAAAGACACCAAGGAGTATATATAGCAGGATTTCAGATACACGAAGTTCTGTTTCAGAAAAAATACAAACTTATGATGAAACGGGAAAAGTTGCTGCTTTTAGAAGTGGCAGAGATTGACTCTGAAAGGACATGAGGGAAACTTTTGGTTTATGAAATATACCTGTATCTTAATATGGGGTGTAAGCTATATGGGTATATGCATTTCTTAAAAGTGGCTTGATTGAACACCTAAGATCTTTGCATTTCACTGTCTTTAAATTATACCTTGATCGAGAGAGAGAGAGAGAGAGAGAGAGAGAGAGAGAGAGAGAAGAAGAACTGATTTCCTGCAAACCACAATACCATAATTTTATACATTCTCTAGCCTTGCACTTCCACTAAAAGTGCATTAGCCTTTGAAGTCTGTTCCCATACATATCCATCTCATTTTTTTTTTAAGCCTTTTGGACCTTGGAGGGAGAAACTATGAACATCATATGTGAAAAGGGGTCACTATATCAGTATATATAAACCACAGCAGTCCAGAATACCAAACACAATAATTCAAATGACCAATTTTGAATAGAAAGAGGCATAAAACCAAAAGAGAACAGTGCAAATTTACAAAATGCAAATGGCAAAGGCTAATGGACTAACATTTAACTATGTTTTCCTGATTTTAAAGCAACCTTATTAAGAGCTAATTTTTAGGTGCTGACTTTAAGGGTATGATTTGATGAGTTATGAAAGGTATGCATATGTATATAATCACCACCACAATCAAAATATGGAGCATTCCCTTCCCTGTAACAGTTCTGTTGTGCCTCCTCCTGCTCATATCCCCCACACTTGCCATCCCCCATTCCCACTCCTCAAGCAACCACTGATTTACTTTCTGTCATTAGAGGTTAGATTTGCATTGTCTAGAATGTCATGTAAATGTAACCATACAGTATGCAAGCCTTGGAGTCTGTCCTCTTCCACTCAGCACAATGCCCTTGAGATTCATCCACGTGGTTATATATCCCAGAAGTCTGTTTCTCTCTCTCTCTTTTTTAAAATTTCAGTATCTTTAGAGGTACAAATGTTTTTTGTTACCTGGATGCATTGCATAGTGGCGAAGAAGTCTGGGCTATAAGTGTATCTGTCACCCTCAGTAGTGCACACTATCTGACAGGTAACTCTTCATTTTTCACCCCTCTCTCGTCCTTACCCCTCTGAGTTTCCACTGTCCATTATATGGTTCTATATGGCTCTGCAGACCCATAGCTTAGCTGCCACTTATCCGAGATAACGTGGTATTTGGCTATTCATCTCTGTGTTACTTCACCTAGGATGACGGACTCCAATTCCATCCAAATTGCTGCAAAAGTCATTACTTTGTTCCTTTTCATGGCTGAATAGCATCCCATGTGCACATGCGTGCGCTCTCTCTCTTCTCCCCCACACACATTCTCTTTGCCTACGGATCAGTTGATGGGCACTTGGGTTAATTCCACTTCTTTGAATTGTGCTGTGGTAAACATGTGGGGGCAGGTGTCTTCTTTGTGTAATAACCTCTTTTCCATTGGGTAAATACCAAGTGGCGGGGTTGTTGGATTGAATGATAGATCTTTAATTCTTTGAGAAACTTCCATCCTGTTTTCCATATGGTTATATTAACTTTCATTTCTATCAACAGAATATTTTGCCTGGGATAAGATGGCAATTCACCATGGTTTTAATTTGCATTTTCCTGATGATGAGGGTTGTTGAACATTTTTTCATATGTTTATAGGCCATTTGTATATCTTCTTTTGAGAAGTGACTGTTCATGTCATTTGCTCACTTTTTAATGGAGTTATTTGCCTTTTCTCTTTTTGATTTGCTTATGTTCCTTACAGATTCTGAAGATTAGTCCTGTGTCAAACGTATAACTTTTGAATATTTCCTGCCATTCTGTAGGATGCTTATTTACTCTGTTGTTTCTTTTGCTATACAGAAGCTTCGTAGTTTTATTAGGTCCCACTTATTTTTTTGTTTCATTTGCTTTTGGGGTCTTAGCCATAAATTCTTTGCCCATACCAATGTCCAGAAAACTTTTTACTAGCTTTTCTTCTAGAATTTTTGAGGTTTAATCACTCGTGAATTTTTTTTGTATATGGTGAAAGATAGGGATCCAGTTTCATTCTTCCACATGTAGTTATCCAATTTTCCTAGTTCAAGGAATAGGGTGTCTTTTCCCCAATGATTGTTTCTGGTTGCTTTGTTGAAGGTAGGTTGGTTGTAGGTATTTGGGTTTATTGCTGAATTTTCTAATGGGTTTCATTGGTCTATGTGAATGTGTCTCCTTTTGCACCAGTAGTACATTGTTTTGGTTACTATAGCTTGATAGTATAATTTGAAGTTGGGTAATGCAATGCCTCCAACTTTATTCTTTTTGCTTAGAACTGCTTTGGCTATTCAGGCTTTTTTTGCTCCATATGAATTTTAGAATTTTTTTTCTAATTCTGTGAAAAAATGTTATTGGTAATTTGATAGGGATTGTACTGAGTCTTTGGGTACTATGATCATAGTAACAATGCTGAGTCTTAAAATTCCTGAGTATAGTATATTTTTCTATCTGTTTGTGTCATCTACATTTCCTTCATCATTGTTTTGTAGCTCTCCTCGTAGAGCTCTTTCTCCCCCTCAGTTAAATATATTCCTAGGTACTTTGTTGTCATTGTTGTTTTGACACCTGTTATAAAGGGTATCACATTTTTGATCTGATTCTTTGCTTAGTTGTGAATGATGTATAGGAGTGCTACTGATTTGTATGTGTTGATTTTTAACCTGATATTTTACTGAACTTATCAAGTTCAGGAATCTTTTAGAGGAATCTTTGATGTTTTCTAGGTATAAGACCATATCACTGGGAAGCTGAAATAGTTTGACTTCTTTTTCTCCAATTTGGATACCCCTTATTTCTTCTATTGCCTGTTTGCTCTGGCTAGAACTTCTAGTGCTATGTTGGATAGAAGTGGTGAAAGTGGGCACACTTGTCTTGTTCCAGGTCTGAGAAGGAATGATTTAAACTTTTCCCCATTCAGGATGACGTTGGCTATAAGTTTGTCAAATAGGACTTTTATTATTTTGAGATATGTTCCTTCTATGTCTATTTTGTTGAGAGAGTTTACGAAAGGATGTTGGATTTTATTGAATGATTTTCTGTGTCTAATGTAATAACCATATAATTCTTTTTATGTAGTGAATCACATTTATTGACTTGTGTATGTTGAACATCCTTGCATCCTTGGGATGAAACCCATTTGTGATCTTAGTAAATTATCTTTTTGATGTGCTCTTGGATTTGGTTTCCTGGTTTTTTATTTTTATTTTTTTGAGGATTTTTGCATCGATGTTGATCATGGATATTGGTCTGTAGTTTTCTTTTCTTCGTTGTGTCTTTTCCTGGCTTTTACATTAAAGTGATACTGGCTTCATAGAATAAATTAAGGAGAATTGCCTCTTTCTCAAGCCAATGGACTAGTTTCAGTAGAATCGGTACCTCTTTGAAAGTCTGATAGAATTAGGCCGTGAATCCATTTGGTCCTGGGCTATTTTTTGTTGGGAGATTTTTTAAAATTATTGATTCAATCTCACTAATCATTATTGGACTGTGCAGGGCTTCTATTTGCTTCTGATTCAGGGTTGGAGAATTGTATGTTTCCTGGAACTTATCCATTTCCTCTCAGTTTTTCTAGTTTGTTTGCATATAAGTGTTTATAATAATCTTGGATAATCTTTTCTATTTCCATGATATCTGTCATAATGTTTCCATTTTCATTTCTGATTAAGTTAATCTGAATCTTCTCTCTTCATTTTTTAATCGATCTAGTTGATGGTCTATCAATTTTGCTTATTTTTTGAAATGACAAACTTTTTGCTTCATTGATCCTTTGTTATTATTTTATTGGTTTCGTTTTCATCAGTTCTGCTCCAATCTTTGTTATGTCTTTTCTCCTAGTTTTGAGTTTATCCTATTTTACTATTTCCTTGAGCTCTGCCATTAGGTTGTTAATAAGTGATCTGTCTTTTTGACGTAGGACTTAAACACTATAAATTTTCCTATGAGCACAGCTGTGGCTGTATCACAGAGATGTTGGTAACTTGTGACATTATAATTAATTTCAAAAACTTTTTAATTTTCACCTTGATTTAAGTTGACCCAAAGCCTGTTCAACAGCAGATTGTTTAACTTCCATGCATTTGGATGGCTTTGAGAGTTACTCTTAGAATTGATTTCTAGTTTTATTTCACTGTGATCTGAAAAAGTACTTAATATGATTTTGATTTTTTCAAATTTATTGATAACTATTTTGTGGCCTATCATATGGCCTACCTTGGAAAATGTTCCATGTGCTGACGAGAAAAATGTATATTCTGTAGTTTTGGGGTAGAATGTTCTATAGATGTTTTCTAGGTCCATTTGCTCTAGGTTGCTTCCATTTTTTTGATGACTTTCCATGTTGAGCTTTCTACTGCTATCAGTGGTATGTTGAAGTTCCACACTATTACTGTTTTGCTGCCTATCTCTTTTCTTAGGTCTAATATAACCTGTTTTATAGAGCTGGTAGCTGTAATGTTTGCTGCATATACAAGGGTGTCAAAAGTTGTATAAATATTTTAAGAGACATTATCTATGTGTTACTTTTCAAAGCTGAATTAAATTACAATACCAATGTGTAGTATGACATTTGTACAATCATGCTTCTGCCATTTTCTCTGACTGTTCTGCCTGTTGCAAGGTGATGAAAGCATTCATATGATTAACATCATATTTTGCATATGTTTGAATGTCATACTTAAAATATGTATACATTTTTTGGCACCCCCTGTATATTTAAAAATGTTACATCTTCTTTTTGAATTGATTCTTTTATCATTATATAATGACCTTCTTTTTATTTTTTCACTGTTGTTGATTTAAAGCCTGGTCTAGCTAACATAAAAATAGCTACCCCTGCTCATTTTTCATTATCATTTATGTAGAATATTTTTTTCCATCCCTTCACCTTGAGTTTATAGGAGTCTTGGTGTGTTAAGTGGATCTCTTGAATGCATCAGATTATTTGTGTGTGTGTGTGTGTGTGTGTGTGTGTGTGTATTTCATTCCATTAATCTGTAGCTTTTAAGTGGGGCATTTAGAGCATTTATATTCAAAGAAAGAACTCCATACCTTCTGGCTTTTAAAATCTCTGCTGAAAAGTATGCTGTTATTCTGATAGGTTTGCTTTTATAAGTTATCTGATGCTTTTCTCTCACTGCACTTGGAATTCTTTCCTTCACATTGACTTTAGGTTGCCTGTTGACTATATGCTTTGGGGATTTTGGCATGAATCTGCCAGGATTTCCATGGGCTTCTTGTATTTGGAGTAAGTCTCTGGTAAGACCAGAGAGGTTTGTTTCAATTATTCCCTCAAATAGGTTTTCCAAATCTGTTGCTTTTTCTTCTTCCTCAGGAAAACCTGTGTTTTTAGGTTTTAATGTTTTACCTAAAACAAAGTTTCTGGGGACTTTGTTCAGTTTTTAACATTCCTTTTTCTTAAATTTTTGTGAGTGGGTTAATTTGAAAGCCCAGTCTTCAAGTTCTGAAATCCTCTCTTTTACTTGGTCCAGTGTACTGTGAAAACTTTCCACTGCATTTTGTAATCCCTAAATGTGTCTTTGATTTCCAGAAGTTCAGAATGCTTTTGTTTAAGTATACAAGGACACCCCCCGCAAAAAAGGAATTATCTTTTTGAGAGTGGGTCCTTGTAGTACAGGTTTTTCCTCCTAGGTCAGTGTTCTAGGAACCTATCAACATCAATGTACCAGCTAGCATTGTCATGAGAGGCTGCATTTGAGTCAATATTTTTTTGGAGATTCTTTCATTGTATTTGCCCATTTCATGATGGGTGATTTACTAGTGTACCTGCTCATACCAGGCTGAGTGTTCAGCAGTTTTTAACCAAAACCTGTGCCCTCCCCTTCTCAGTCACTTCATCCAGTTCCAAGCGACTTTTTGTTTGCTTGCTTCCCCATATGAAAAAGTCCTCAAAAGGAAACATTTTACTCCTGTGGAGGAGATGAAACAGAAACAGCAGAAGCACTAAATGGCATCAAAATTGACAAGTTCAAAAACTGTTTTGAGCAGCGAAAAAGCATCTTGATAGATATATTGCATCAAACTGGAGTATTTTCAAGGTGACTGAGGTTTAACCAAGCAAGGATATACAGTTTTTTAGAAATAAATCCTGAGATTTTTCTGTGTGTCCCCCTTGTATATCTCTTTGGAAAATTTTTCATTTATGTTCTGAATAGATTTTTTTTTTTTTTTTTGGTTTCTTTATGTGGGTTTTCAACTTTCTCACTGAGAAATTTTATAATCATAATCAGTCTTTAAAATCCTTTGTCTGAAATCTAGGAGATTTCATTTTGGTTTCAAACCATTGCTGGAGAATTAGTGTAGTCTTTGGGGAAGGCATTGTAAAACTGTGTTTTTTCATATTGGCAGGATTATTTTTCTGGTTCCTTCTTATTTGGGGACAGTACTTTGTTCAAATTACTTTTTATTTGATTGTTTTGTTTTTTCCCCTGAGGATGTGACTTTAATGTGTATAGTTTATGATTATCTAGCTTCGACTGAGTGCTTTCAGTGACAAAGGCTCTGTATGGCTTCCTTGGTTATAGGGAATCTTTGTGCACTGGCTTTCTCAGATACTACTTGTAGTAGCAATTCTTTGTGTGTGTAGGTTCAATATCGCCTGTAGGTCTAGAATGTCAGAAAACACATAAAGCATATCTCATTCCTTAGTGGTATGGTGTGCTATTTTATTCTCAGTATGTTTTATTTTTTTTTTCAGCTTTCTGGCTGTTAAGAATCACCTGTGAGTGAGAACTGGTTGCAGTTAAAGCAGGTAATTTATGCAATACCCTGTGGTGGGCTATGATAGAAGCAACAGTAGGAGTTCCCAGTGAAATACACTGAGGCGTTTGCTGAGGGAAGGAGTCACCTCAGTTCCACTACCATAACCTTCTCGATATACCCCATCCTTGTGTTCTAGATTTTCAGATCAGACATGCAACTCTGTCCATCTGTAGGGATGCTCATGTTCTGTGCAGAGGGGGAGTGGAATTCCACCACTTGTGTAAACCTAAACTTGAAGGGCACACCTTCCATGGCATCAGCAGGTGTACTCTCACTGAGCTCAGGTGAGAGAGATGAATATCTGCTGTGATGGGCAAGAGGATGGGGAAGTTCCCTTTTCCAAGATTCTTCATGAGCACCAGGGTTGATCAACTGTTGCGGCAGGACAGCTGCCTTCACCACTGAGCTCAGCACTGTGTCTGTACCTCTGCTGAAGGAAATTTCACTCAGGCAGGAAGTGGTGGGACACAGAGAATCCTGCACTCTGGATTTTTATTTTTTTATCCCACAGAATGCGCCCTTGATGTGATGCACTCTTCTTTCACCTGGGAGTGGCAATCCAGGTGGGCTCAACTACTGTGAGTCCTGTTGCTCTTTTGGGTCTAGCCACCCTATATGGCTACCACAAACCAAGCTAGTGCTGGGGAGTCTCTGCAAGGGATTCTGTGATGTAAAGGTGCAATGGTTGAAGGTTCCTGAATAGAACAAAGTCCCACAACTTTGTTCTAGCACAGCAACCAGGCTAGTGCTGGGGAGTCTCTGCAAGGGATTCTGTGATGTGCACCCAGTATGGCACCTGCTACTGCAGCTCTAGACCAGAAAAAAGGAAAGATTCCATACGATCTGGAAGCCCAGTGTAAGTCTCAAGAAGTCTAGAGAAGTTCTTTGATGCTTCAGCCTATGAACAGGTCTGCAAGATGTGTGGTGACATGGGTTTTGCTCTTAGCTCCTGAGCAGATGGGGAGGGGAGGCAAGGGAGCAGTGGTGGGTAGAACC
>NW_007234019.1:0-27710 GCF_000164805.1 Carlito syrichta | reverse complement strand
AAAAAAAAAAAAAAAAAAAAGATGCAGCCCTCAAGGGCAGGGCTCTCAGAACGGAGTGGCAGGAGCTGCTGAGGGCTTGAAGGCCTGCAAAATTCCACACGGGTTCCAGCAGTGCGCTGGAATCCAGGCAAGTCCCCATGGATGTGAGTGCCGGAGTCCCAAGAGGCTCAAGGGGCCATCAAAATCTGTGGCAGGAGCACAGTGCACCAGGGTTCTCTCATTCACCCTTTCCCCGTGCTGGTACACCAACATCATGATTTTTGAAAGCTACAAAAGTATATGATAAAATCTACTTAATTCAATACTCATTAAATTATAAAACTTTTATTTTGTGGGAGAGAAGGGACACTCTGCAAAACACTTGATACTCTAAAAAACATTTCGATGCCAAAAAGGAATGTAAAAACACTAATATGCAAACCTCTAAGTCACACTGAACATGAAAGCTGGAATTAACACACGCTAAACCGCACGATAAAGACAAACCCAAGATCACTTGTATTCTGACTCTAGACCATTGGAAAAGTGACAGGGTCTATTTGAAGGAGATTCAGAGTCCATCCTACTCAAGAAATAAGCATCCCGTGGATTGCATGTAGGAGCATCCTGAGCTTAACTTAACACTAACTATTCAGACTCCACAAGTTTCAGGCATGGGGAGAGCTAGAGTAATTGGTTGTATATATGTGAAAGATGCTGAATTAGTCACTTCTAGATGGTTTTGCTTCAGTAAGAACAAATAAAAATTGAACACTCACTTCCAAGTCCAAGGAAGAAAAGTGCAAACATATGAGGCTTTCACATGTAAACAAAGACAACAAGACCACGATGTCAAAAGGCTCATTAGCCAACTTTGTGAAAGAGTATGGCCACCAGGAAATTCAGCATGTTATTCCACTGTCACTCCAAGGCAGGGACAGGAGCAGATCGGCGGAATGTTTGAGGACCTAGAGTCTATCTAAAATAGCAAATTAAAGAAAAAAATTGGGTTATTCTCATGAACTATGTTCTCCTGCTACACTGAGGTCCAAAAGATAGTAAGGAAAAAAGGCTTTACCAGGAATGAAAGAACAAGGAAGGTTTCCTATAAAAAAATTTTGTTGGGCTGAGAGTCGCATTGGGTATTGGAGGTCTCTGAGAAGAAGCCAAAATGCTCTCTCTCAAAAATAATTTGGCTGGTTCATCTGGGAAAGTAGGAACTCACGCTGAGGCTTGCGTGGCCAAAGGAACTCCATAGGGAAAAGGAAGAGGGAGAAACTCCCTACATCTTTTTGCTACACATGAGCCAAAAGGAGAGGTAAGTCTCCCAGACAGGTGGATCAGGCCAACAGGCTAGAGGGTGTGGTTTGTGGTTCACTGAATAACCTTGCTGGGTTTTGTTCATAGTTTCCCAAACTCGTAGCACATAATTAGTACCAATTTGCTCTCTGAGCTAGTTGGCATTTCATTTGTACACTTCACAATAAGGAAAGAACCAGAAGTAAGAGGCAAAATCTGCCATACAATGAAAGTGATAGAGCCAAATGGTGACAACGTAGACTCTGAAGTCAGAAATCCTGAGTTCTGATCCCACTTATGATCAAGGCAGGGTATTGAACTTCTCTGAGCCTCTGTCCTTTGCCTGTTAAAAGGGTATGGCAAAGTATCTCTGCCATAGAATAGTTGTAAAAAGTGAAAAAAAAAATTAAATCACATAAGGTCCTTAGTACAATACCTAGTGTACAACATGTATGTATAATGTGTTGCTGTAGTCATTATTATTAGTACAGGTACTTTTCTCAACAATCATGACTTATTAAGTCATTAGAATGCTATATTTCCTTTGTCTGGTTTCAAAAAGCTGATTTTAGTTCCTTGTGACTATCTGATGTCAAAGTCTAAGTGAGTCCTAATTCTAAGATAGACCATTTTAAATTTGCAATAACATTTTATAATCTAATTTGCTACTTCTCTGTAATTAGAAGCCACATTTTATTTATATCAAAGTATTTCTCAGATCCTACGTGTATCTTCTTTGAACATATAACATTCAATTGAAATTATCGACATGCATGTGTACATTTTAACACAATATGTTTAAGTCCCAACATATTTTTCCTCAGGTAAGTGTTTAATTCTTCCTTTTACTTCCAGGGATAATATGTCCTTCCTCACGAGTAATCCAAGTCACAAGACAATGAAAGTAAAACTGTCCCAAATCTGAAATTATTAAAGCCAAAACTAGTAAATTTCACCATTATGTTTCTAATTAATAAAACCAAAACTTTAAGATACATAAGGATAAACTGGTAATTTTGTAGATCAATATGATCATATTTTAGAAGCCATAGGCATTTACAATTTAAATTAATTAGCTAGAGGTAAATATTTCTTATATCATCTTTTTTTCAGGACATTTTTATCCAGCTATTAAGCAGGGCTTATCAGTGAAAAAAGCTGTTTCATAGATTATTCATCAATATGTTACTCTAATTTAGTGTGTACTTTTATTTTTAAAATGTAATGACTTCCTAAGGCATAAATTCTAAACAGAGAATGGAGCATACAGCATGATATATTAGTTAAAGAGTATGTACTCAGATGTGTGTTTCTACATTTTTTTTTTAGATTAGAAAATATAGTTTATTTAGAAAGTAAATTAGAGAGAGAGAAAGAGGAGATTCAATTGCTTCGGTAAGAACAATTTTTATTTGTTCTTACCGAAGCAAAACCATCTAGAAGTGATTAATTCATCATCTTTCACATATATACAACCAGTTACTCTAGCTCTCCCCATGCCTGAAACTTGTGGAGTCTGAATAGTTAGTGTTAAGTTAAGCTCCTCAAGGTAGGGGAGGGGAGCCAAAGCTTAAGAAAACATGGCCTGGCCACAGCTCAAAGAACACATAGCTGAGCAAGGCAATGGCCTCTACCATATATTTTTTTGACATGCTAATGTATATAAAAAACTAATTCAGTGTCAACAAATATTTATTAAATTTTACTATGTGCTCAGAGCCATGGACCACATAAAATCATATAGGGTGTTAAGGCATACCTACACAAAGAAGCAGTGAAAAAGAGATGGCATCCACTGAAGCACTGTCAACATATTGACTAGGTAACATCCAATGGAAAGTCCTGAACATTTCAATTTGTCCCCACTGTTTTTCTGCAAGACTACAGAAACAGAAATACCTTAGTAAAGCAAATTTTGTTTTCATTACTGGAAATGTTGCCATTCATTCTTCCCTATAACCTTAGAAGTTGAAGTCAATCACAATGAAAGAGCAATTCACATTTACGTTTAGTGGATATGTTGTGAGCATACTAACCTGAAATTGCACAGGCCTGCTTCTGCTCAATCCTGGGCAAATTGTTTACCAACTCTGAGTGTAGCACACCTGTGATGTCTATTAACTTAATAGCTCTTACAGAAAATGTTTTGCAACCGATGGAAGCTGGTTATGGGAATGGAAGTTGAAGGCATTATTGCTGCTACTAAAAGATAAATGTTGGAGCCACTTCAAACAAACACGGGAAATTGGCAAATGGAGAGACTCTGTTGTCTCTTAGCTTTCATCTGTGTTGCTTACACCAATTTTCTTTATATCCATTAGGCCAGAAATAAGTCACTAAATCCCAAAACAGGGTAGAATTTTTAGAGTTTAGCCATCAAAAGCAAGCCAGACTATTCTCTTTGTTAGAGACTATTAGGGAAGGTGATAGCAAAACGTCTTTTTGAAAACTTACTTCAATGTTAGGTTGTTAAGAAGAAAGGATTTTTTTTTTTTTGAGTTGGAGTCTTACTCTGTCACCCAGACTGGAATGCAATGGCCGCTCCCGGCCACCGCAGCCTCGACCTGCTGGGCTCCGGCAATCCTTTCGCCTCAGCCTTCCAAATAGCTAGAACTACAGGCATGTTTTACCACGCCTGGCTAATTTTTGATTTGTTGTAGAGATGAGGTCTCGTCAAGTTGCCCAGGCAGGTCTTGAACCCGCAGGCTCAGGCAATCCACTCACCTCGGCCTCCCAAAGTGCTGGGATTACAGGCTGAGCCACCGAGCCCGGCCGAAGAAAGGATTTTTACTTACAAAAGATTAACACCAAAATGAATGAATTTTTTACACTGCAGATGTGTTTATTCTTCTACTACCAAGAGGAATTTCTTAAAATAATATGAACAACAAATGATAACTACTAGTTTTAAGGTTCTATTTATGTTGCATTCATCTTTTATTAATTGTATCTAGCTCAAAAAACCTATAGAATAAGTATTATTATTCCATTTTACAGATGAAGAAACTGAGCAACAGAAAGCTTCTTTGTCCAAAGCTTAACAGATAAGCAATAAACAAAAATGTAAACATAATAAGTGATGTCAAGTGTCTTATTTTTCAATATTTTATGATGTCTTAGGATACCCTCTTCTCCATCTTTCCTCAGAAATCCTTTGTTTAAACTACTGGAGGTAAAGCAAATACTTTTAATCCTAAAGTATGTAATGCTTACTAGTTTTCTTTTAAATTATAGGTGTAGAGGCAGGCTTTCTTAAGAGAGGCAGGTGGTGAAGCAAAGAGAAAGCTATTGGAAAAGGGGAAAAAAGAATAAAACTCCTCAAATTATGGGTAGATAAAAGAACTATTCTGTAGGTGCCCTGTATTTCCCAAAACTGCCCTCTCTTTTTTTCCTGCATAAATACAGGCTCAGTTGTTGTATGTAATAAGTACAACCTCATTACTATGCATACTAAGTAGCAACCTGAGTTGGATAAAAAGCTAGATATGCCCAGTCTTAGAAGGGTCCTGTGAGCATCGTTAATAAAGCCTTGAATAAGAAAAGACATAGGGGATGCCAACAAACCCAGGATCTTCAGTAATGCCTGCCCTACAAGCCCAGGCAGCTGCCTACACAAAACCCCTGACATCCACCTGCACCTGCCCCGCGACCCTAAACATCTGCTTGTATCTTTACCATACCCCAGCATCCACCTACACCTGCACCACACCCTAGACATTTACCTGCACCTGCATCATGCTCCCCACATCCACCTGAACCACACCCTGGGACAGCCAAGCACTGTGCTGGTGTTTCCCTTAGGTCTAGAGGAAGCAATCAAAGATATTGACAAGATGTTAACAGGTAGCTTATCAGATTAATCTTTACTAGGTATAAGCCAACCTGAATTATTCAGTGAAAATATGCCAGCTTTAACTTATACTTATCATAAAGGACAATTCTTCTTCTTCTCCTCTGCTGTTGTTCTGAACAGAAAAAGGACAGATTGAGTTTTTTAGCCTGTTGCTACAGCATCTGCTAATGGACAGATGATGGCTGTGTGCTTGTGAGAAGGGCTGGGCCACTGGGGACTGATTAAGAGCCAGAGAAGAAAACTGTCAGGTTTGCTCTACCTGTGTCTCAGGCATATTTTCATAGGCATATTTCACTAAGTTTAAAGGGCATGAAGTAGCAGTGGGTCAGAGAGATCCAAGATGGCCACCACGGAGTAGCAGACCAGCGCTGCTCTTACAGAGCAAGGTGGAGAGTACAGACTAAGCTGTTGATAGAGATACCCTGAACACTTTTTGATGACTGAAGTACCAGTAAAGGTCTCTTTGAACATGCAGAGACCAGAAAACTATGGCAAATGTGGGAATCAGGTGTCCCATGCTTGCACAGGAACTGAAGTCCTGTCTGGTAAGTGTATCTAAGATGCTTTGGGTCAATTCACTCCTTCCCAGCTGTGCAGGATTTGTCAGATCCACCTGAGAAGAGTCCTAGTTAGGGCACAATGGCAGGCAACCAGATCCCAAGTGGAAAAAGAAAAAAAAAGTGCTGGGTCAGCAGCCATGAGCAGCTCTACCTGCTCCCAGGCAGGGAAAGTCCACCTGCAGAGTGAACCTCACTGGTGCCTGGCCCATCTTCCAAGCCAAATCAGGAAGAATCACCTCCAGTCCCTGCATGCCTACAGTGCAGATTCCATTCTCTCTCCCCTGTGGCAGGGAAATCCCTCTTTCTCAAGACCGGAGTGTGGACATAAACAGAGGAGTGACACAAAAGACACCTGAAGGCTTTCTTGGTGGAAAGGCTTCTGGGCTAAAATTCCAGACAGCAATGTGGGGAGGGGACATTCCCCCTCCCATTCTCTGCAGAGCACTAGAAGGGAGAGAGGAATTCCTCTTCCCATTCTCCACAGAGTGCTAGCAGTCACAAGGTAGAGCAAGAAGCAGAAATGAATGCCCCCCCTTTCTCACTGAATGACCTATATTGAACTACAGAAAAGGGCTTATAACAGAGGGTCAGTGACTAGCTTCAGAGCAACAAAACCAAAATAAATTACAGAAGGGGAAGAGAGACCTGCCACAAATGAGAAAAAAAGTCAACAAAATAACAAAGGCTACCTTCAGAGTACTATAGAGACAGTGCCTGAAAGGGCAGCTATCAGAGCACAAGCAATGGAAACCCCTCCCTCCCCAAACAACCTGCCCCAGATAATAATCACAGAAATCAGAGATTGAGTGGCTGAAATGAATATAGAAAACCAAGAGAAACTAGAAGCAAATCTCACATATAGGAAGTAAAAGCAGAGTTGGCTGATTTCAGAATAGGCTATTCTGAAATAATGGAAATGAAGAACTCCATCCTGGAAGTCAAAAACAAAGTGACAAGTATGGGGAACAGAATCAATCAGGCAAAGAAAAGAATCTCTGAGCTTGAAGACCAAAATATGGAATTAGTTCAGTCTGACAAAAAGCATAGAAAATAAAAAAGCTCAAAAAGAAAGAGCAAATGCTCCAAAAGATGTAGGATTGTGTCAAGAAACCAGATCTATGTCTGTCAAGAAACCAGATCTGTGCTCCTGAAGCAGAAAGGGAAACTGTAAACACCACAAAACAAACAATGAGGTCATCCAAGAAAACTTCCCACATGTCACTAGGGAGATGACTGCTCAAGCACAAGAGATTCAGAGAAATCCCACAAGGCATCACATGAGAAGACCATCTCTAAGACACATAGTAATCCACCTCCACAAAGTAAGCATGAAAGAAAAAATCCTAAAGGCAGCAAAAGAGAAAACATAGAAACACACTTATACACATTGGAGTAGGCAATGAATTCTTCACCAAACCCCCAAAAGCAAATGCCACAAAAGCTAAGGTAAACAAGTGGGACCTCATCAGACTGAAAACTTTTGCACAGCAAAATAAACCATGAGAGAAAAGAGACAACGCACAGAACGGGAAAAAATACTTGCAAATTATGCATTGGCAAAGTCTCATATCCAGGATCTACAAGGAACTCAGGCAAAGTGAAAGGAAAAAACAAATAACTTCACTGAAAAGTGGGCAAGGACATAAAGAGACACATCTTACAAGATGACATACAAGCAGCCAACAGACATAAAAAAAAATGCCCAGGCTCTCTAATCATCAGAGAAATTTAAATCAAAACTATAGTGAAATACCATTTAACTCCAGTAAAGATGGCTAACATTAATAAGTCAAAAAACAACAGATGCTGGCAGAGGTGCTGGGAAACTCTACACTGTTGGTAAGAGTACAAGCTAGTTCAACCTCTATGGAAAGCAATTTCTAAAAGAACTAAACATTGACCTTCCAAACAATCCAGCAATCTCTCTCCTAGGAATATATCCAGAGGAATATAAGTCATTCTACAAAAAAGATATCTACACATGCGTATGTATTGCTGCACTATTCACAATAGCAAAACATGGAACCAATCCTACTGCCCATTGCAAGAGGACTGGATAAAGAAAATGTGGTACGTATACCTGATGGAGTATTATGCAGCTATAAAGAAGAACAAAATCATGGATGTCGCAGTAACTTGGATGAAGTTGGAGACCATCCTACTAGTGACTGTCACTGAGACAAAGAACTGAATGCCACATGTTCTCACTTATAAGTGGGTCCTAAATATTAACCACATTAGCACAAGGGAGGGATCCACAGTTGTGGGCACTACCAGGGAAGGGAGGGAGAAAGGAGGGTGAGGGGCATGTGAGTACACAAAGCATATTTGGGTCATTAACAGGGGGAGTGAGGGCCAGTTAGAAGCCCAAAGTTCACCTGTATGCAGCCTACGTATGTAGTTAATCCTCACTGGTACTCCATATTCCTAAAATAAAATAAGAGAAAAAGTTTTAAAAAATAAAAGCAAAGGACATGAAATAATGATTGGGAGACAGACACAGAATGCTCTTTGGAGAGCTCTGTAGGGAGCACCTGATGAACATAAATAATTATCTTCTATAGCAGCTGGAACTGAGGCGCAAACCTCAAGCCACGTGACTGAGAAGGAGTGATGTTAAGGCTCTATGGACAGGCACAAAGTCAGAAGCTGAGAAAACAGATCCAAGAGCTGATGGTATCATATTTGGCAAACTCACCAGGCCAGAATGAAACAATACTGTGTAAAGAAAAACAAAGTTCAGTAGGCTGGAACAAGTGGGATGATGAACAATATCAATAATAGGTACCAGGAGTCATTAATATTTTACAAATGAGATCGAGAAGTGCTTCCCAGCCTGAGAAGCTAGCAGCAAACCATTCATTCAAGTTCTGACTTACAAGCCTGTGTGCTTAACTTTCCAAGTATATAGGGTAAGCAGCTTCATTTGGGTCAGCAAATGCCATTTTAGGTTAGGAATTGAAGGAATGGCCACATCTCTGAGGGCAAACTGCTTTAGAGCAGTGGTTCCCAAACTTTAGCATGCATCAAAATCACCTGGAGAGCTTGTTAAATCAGGTTGCTGGGTCCACTCCTAGAGTTTCTGACTCAGTAGATCTGTTGTGGTGCCTGACATTTTGTATTTTTAACAACCTACACTGTGTACTGATCCTGATGGCTGGGGATAACTAAGAATTATTGCTGTAGAACAATCTACTTTGGCCTCAAAGATTTCCTTTCCCTTAATTCAATCTACCTCCACCTACCAAAGTTTGCTATTTGTAAAAACATTGCAGGTCTTTTTTTCTTCTTTGAACACATGTTAACTCTTCTCTTAGTTAAAACATGACAACATTTTTCAAGTTACTTTGAGGTCTAGACATTATCAACCAAAAGAGTATCAGATCGGGTAAATCATGTAAAAACAACAACAAAAAAACAATAACAAATGAGGCAATCAAGTTATACACCATTACTCATGTCAGTGAAAGTATTCCCAAACGGTTAATAGTCAGATTCAAAGTTTTAAACATATATACTAGCTGGAGGTGAAGCCAAGCCAATACTATTATAGGTCACAACACAAAACTCCTTGGTCCAAATAGGTTCTATAATTTCTCTTAACATTCACAGATCCTGGTAGGATGAAAGGTGTGAAAGAAGCTTAAATCTGTAAACCTCAGTTTTACACTTCACTTTTAAAATTACTTCCTCTGCAAAAAGGATACTGATTATTCTGGATAGAACAATATTAACCACAACTGCCAGTAAAAACAGATCCAACAAAAGTATCAGACACTACATTAGGCATGATATAGTTGTTGCTGTTGTTTTTCTCACCTGGTTTTCCATTATAAATAATTTAGAAAAATTATACTTACTAATTTTTCAGACACTGAGAATTCAGTGACCAAGGACTAGTGGTACTTAATCATTAGTGTGCATTAGGAGCCCTTGGAGGTTCAAAACTGTACATGCATCAAGGGCCTAGGAATCTGTATTTTAACAAGCATCTAAGTGATTTAAACACCACAGAGAGAGGTAAAGTGCCCACGGTTCCTTGAAGAAAGAAACCTCAGCACTTACACAATCCAATAATGGAGAGGGGTGCTTATAACATGGCAAGCCCAAAGCTGAGTGGGGCTGCAAGTAAGGTTCTTTACAATTCCAAGGAAGTCACCTGGAGATCAAGCAGGGAGAGACATTGGTTTATTAGAACTTACAGGAGCACTGATGGTGGCAGGAGGTTGAGGAAAGGATCTGCTCATGAGGCGCTAATGGTGGCTGGTCGGTGAAGAAAGAAACCATGCCTTGGGCAGTACAGTAAATCATTTTATAGGCAAGAAAGAAAATAAAATTCCTATCCTGTGTTTACAATTGCATTGATTACACATGTCAACTACACTGCTTTCAACTCTGCTTGATTACCTGAACCCTGTGACTCATTATTGGGAAAATAATTGAGACTACCCTTGGTCAGAGGCCCTTCCAGAGGGAAAGGGGAGGGAGAAACAGTCCATGTGTAGATCATACCCCACAGGGCTAGTGATGATGGATTTTAGAGAACAGTAGAATTTATTGTCCCTTGCGGCAATAACTGAATTTGGTTACTCTTAGACTAGTAAGTACCTAAACAGAAGCCAATATTTTCAAGTTACCCAGCAGTGATAATGTCACACGCATGTTTATTGCAGCATTATTTACAATAGCAAAAACATGGAACTAACTGTGCTGCCCATCAAAAGAGGAATGGATTTTTAAAAAGGTGGTATATATACATGATGGAATATTATGCAGCCATAAAGAAGGACAAAATTATAAACTTTGTAGCAACTTGGATGGACTTAGAGTCTATAATACTGAGTGATTTATCACAGAAACAAAGAACTGAGTACCACATGTTCTCACTCATAAGCGAACCTCGAACAATTATCATGATACTATAAGAAAGGGATTGGCAGTAGTGGGAAACTGCCAGGGGAGGGGAAGTGGGATTGGCAGCACTGGGAAATTGCCAGGAGGAGGGGGCACACCTCATCAACAAGGGGACCTGCATAATGAACATCTGTATACCTAACCCCAGATCTTTACAATAAAAAATTTAAAAATAAAATAATCTTCAGACTCCAGGACCTGAAAAAGAAAAAAATATATATAAAAATACTCTAGGACATTAGGACATATAAGAGGTCATAGTTGAACTCACAACTATATTATTATAATGTTTTATTAAATCCACTAAATTTGAGGAAATTATTTTAAAATTGGTGAACAAAATAGATTAATCAGAAACAAATGTTTGTATTTATATTATTAATGTTAGGAACTAAAATATATTAATCTCATATACTCATTTAACAGTCATTTTCAAAATAACAAATAATATTTAGTGCTTTATTTACACGATAAGAAAATCATGGAAGGCAGGCCCGGAATACATGGCTAATTCTGTTTCACAGATGAGAAAGAGTCAGACAGGTTAAAATGATATCTCCAAGGTCATATGGCCCATGAACATCAGAATCAGATTTCAAAGTCAATTTTTTTTTGACATTAGGGCTCTACCATTGTAGAGCACCACTCCTTTTTTTTTAAATTAAAAAGTACTGAATTGGTAAGATTTGCCCTATAAAAATAAAAATTAGGGAAAGTAGAAAGAAGAAAGTCAAAAGAACCACTAGAGCCAATAATGAAACGTCTGCAGACAGCAGCAAATGGGGTCTGGCTTGTTTTTTTGCTCCAAATCTCTCTGTCTCCCAAAGTAATTATTTGGAATGCTTACAGGTCAAGCCAGCTTTAATGGGGATGGTGCAGATTTATAGATGTTCTTATTTTCAACAATATTGCATACTTTGACATTTTCATTTAACATTATATTGCAAAAGGTAATGCCTCAAGATCAGTTATGGTAGAGCACTGGTTGTGACTAATCCCAGATTTAAAGGTATCCTTCCCACATCTTTTCCTACTGAATAATATTACAAACTAATGGCTTATTTCCTGAATTAATTAACATTAGATACTATTAGTTGTGATTTGGAAATGTCAGAAAAATTTAAAGTTGATGCATTACAATTTACTTTTTAATTCTAAGCCCCATGGCTGTTTAAAAGTATCCATTATAATACGCAAGTAGATAAACAAAGTCCTGAAGTTCCACCAAAGAGGACGCTTCCCCATAATAAACTACAACACACCTGGGCCATATAGCTTGAATTTTTAAAATTCAGTAAATATGATATAAAATTGGACCAAGATGACAACAATGCTAATTATTTAATTTTCACTTTTCAAGATCAATATTACAATGATGGTGTTTAATGCTATCTATGTTTTTAAAGATAATATGAGATGTTCTTGGCTAAATATTCTCCTTAAGAAAACAATTTTTAAATGATAGGCAATGTTTCACCACATGTTCTAACATGCATATAGAAATCCTATTGACAAAGTTTCCTTCTCCCTTTAAGACTATATTCCTGCATTCTAAATTATATTTTAAGAAAGATTTTAATTATGCAAATCAATAGTTTGTTAAATTTTTAAATAGGGAACTTTTGTCCCATGTTCATGATAATTATTAAAATATATATTAAAAAGTCTGAGATTGTCCCTTGGAATGGAAATGGCCTTCCATCCTTTTTGTCTTTTCTTGCCAAACTCTAGTTGAGAGTTATTTGTAAGATAACATTTACAAATTGCTTTCTGATATTCTGGAGAAGGTCTTGTATGTATATTAGGCTATGCATCATTAAGAAGAACTAGGTCTCACTTTTATTTTTTCTCTTTGGCTTTCTTCTGCAGCCTATTTTTCCCACTTGTTCAGTTCTGGCTGCCTACACTACCTGGTCTTCTACATTTAAGCTTCCCAGTTCCACTCAAAACTCCTCTGCTAGATTGCTCTCAGGATAAGGGCCTGTGGAGATACACAGATAGCCAAAGTTGGATGAGGGAGGCTTTATGCCAGTCACCAAATTCATAGGACTTTTGAGGGAGGAAAGGGAGAAAGGTTTCATGAAGGAAAGAGGGTAATTAAAATTGTTCTTTAATCAGTTCCTTGTTCTTACAAGTGTATGTGTATTTCACTTCATCTTACTTTAAAAATAGGCAACTTTTAATCATATTTATTAATGAATGGAAGCAAGTGAAATCTCATTTAATAGCATTAGATAATTCAAAATTCAGTTCTAGCTAAGTTTGAAATACATTTTGATTTTGTTCTTGAAGTCCATTTTCCCTCCTAATAATTATTTAACTGAATTTGCATTTGCTGCGCACACACCATCTGCTCTGGGAGACAGTAGGAAAACATTGCAAGTAGTAGGAGAGTTAGAGTGAAGCTTACAGAACAATAATACCCAAGGTGGACAATCTAATTATAGCTATTATTTGACTACAACATATAATATTACATAGAGATGAACACTAATTTACTCTTATATATACTACTGAGAAGTAGCTTTGAGGGTTAAAGCAAGTCTAATGAATTAAAATGGACTCTGTATTTTTTTATTCTACATAATTTCCTTATGTATCTCTTTTAAAATTCTTTCAAAGGAAAAAAATCAATATAAAATGAAATCCTATGAAATCAGAGTATACAATAACATCTGGAAAAAACAAAAAGGACTGGAAAATACAGCAAAGTCGCAGAAGACTTGGGCAGAAGACTAAAACATACTCACATGCTTTACAAAGGCCAATGTGATATCTATAGTTTGATTTAAACAAACAAAACACCACAAAAAGGTGTTCCCTCATGCCTTCTTATAGTCATGAAATAAAATTTAAATAGAAACAACTCTCTACCCTAGTAATTCTTTGACCAAATAATTAAAAGAGGGAATAACCATGATGGAGAACGGTGCCTTCGTTGTATAGAAAAAGAATAAGAATATCAGAGATCTACTTAGGGTTAAGTACATTTAATTCCAAACAGCTAGAAGAGCATCACATTCATACATGATGTTTCAGCACTTGGCTCAGTTAATGGTTGAGATAGATAAGGGAGCTTCCCTGCAATTATAAACTACAACTCAAAACTAGATTTCCTCAGCACCTGCAACGGGATTGTGGCAAGGCAGATGTGTCAATGTTGTAGTTATCGATCGATGCAATTCAAATAAGAGGACAGCATGCTAATCTTTTGCTCATGGGTGGGGACCCAAACTAGCTTTAGAGAACAAACTGGCCACAAAAGAAGGATGCTGTAGTGTTGAGAAAACATTTGGAGGTTTTCCGGTATGAAAGGCACTGTCCTGAGAGTTGAAAAGAATAAAAAATTGAACAAAAATGTTGCTCCCTTAAGGAGCAGAAACTAGAGCAAATATAGCATCAATAAGTAACACATTAATAGGAGCATGTAAACAGGCTACAATGCTCATTTTAAACAGGGTTGATAAGACAGAAAACTTAGAGGCACAAGTGGGGCTTTAAATGGGAGATCATCTTGAGACAGGATTAGACATTTCCTGTGATATCTCCACAGAGCAGATTTAGAGCTAGTAGAACATGAGACCATTTGGCACAAAGTCTTGTCTTGTTGTAGGAGTGCTTTTGTGAACACCTTTTAATCTGTGAAACAGCTCTTTGAGGTGGAAGAGGTATTATCATCCTTTGAAACTGAGAACACTGGGGTTAACAGAAGTTCAGTGAATGTCCAAGGTCACACCGCTAGGAAGAGGCAAATGGGAAGAGTGACAGTGGGCAGTAGACGTCCTGTTTCAGTTCAAGCTTTCTTGAATTAGTGAAAGATATTGCAAGTGGTTGTAGTAGGTTGTGAATTAGATGGGAAACAGCAGGCCAGCTGGAAGAGTCCTGCAGCAGTCCGTGTAAGAGATAAAATTGGAAGGTGCTTAACAAACAAGCATTAATGGAGAGATAAGAGGACCAATTAATCTTGAAATAGGACGAAACTTATAGGCACTAGAATTGTATAAATTATAAAGTTAGTGGCTTTAGGAGAAAATTTAAACTAAGACAATGTAGTCAAAACTTGGATAAACATTTTTCTGCAATGTTGACTGTGGTTGGCGAGTTGAATAAAAAGCAATTTCTGTGGTCTCTTTGCACTATAAAGAAGTTGATGATTTCATGATCATTGGGATCTTTACTTTTAGAATTGTACTCTCTGTCACATTGAGTTCGTTTTGTGTTAGTTGCTGAACCATGAAACCTATTTACTTTATGTAAGTAGGTGGATTACTCCATGCAATTCAAGCCACAAAACAATAACAGTTAACTTTAATCCCACTTTAGCAATACAAATTTTACCAACCAGAAAAAATAATGGGCAAAACACAATTTAGCTAAAAAGGGAAAAATGAGCATTTGCAGTAAACAAGAAAATAGGGGGTGAGAGGGTTTTTAATTCTAGCCACCCCAAAAATCTATTGACTGCCTGTATCTTTCCCTTCAAGGAAAAAGAGATGTCATCTTTACATGAGTAAATTAAAAAGTTCTGGATAAAAACTAGATAAGAGAAGGGATTTGAATTTGAAGTGTCTGGATTGAGTATCTGCACAAAGGATATCTATCATTGGTCCTTGTTACCCCACCGGTAGAAGTCAGGTAAAATGGTGCAATCAAAAGAATCCAGCATTTGAATTTGGTTTTTCTGTGCTTTGTAGGGACTCTCTGGGTCTGAGCACATCATTTCCCCTTTTTTATGTATCTAAAAGTACTTAACAGGCACTCAACAGACATCTGTTGCGCAACTCTCCCGCTACAGGTCATCCTTGATCAAAGTCTTGACAAAAAGTCAATATTTATCAGGTGCATATTCGTGATAGTGGTTATAGTGGTGACTGTATTAAGGTGTGTGTTATGGGGATTGGAGGGAAAGGTAGTGGTACTATGTCAGTCATATAAAAACACCATGAAAAAGCACAGAACTAAAACTGTAAGGAGTTCATTATGGCTGCATCATTCAACTGGAAACTCAAATCAGTGAAACAACCAAGGGCTGTAAGGCCACACCAGAAACCATAAACAAACAAACAAAATGAAGTTTTCAAAATAACAATAAAAGTTGAAAAAGAACGGCAAGATATAAATATGTCATTGGCATATGGAATGCAGCATATGAGACATATTGGTATCTGTGATATTTATACAGTTGATATAAATTGATAAAAGATGAGCAAACCAATTAAAAATGAGTGAATAGCAACTTACAAAAGAAATAATTAAAAGTGTAAAAATTCAGTCTCACTGCTAAATAAAAATAAAAATTAAAGCAATAATATACATTATTCACATAGATTGATAAAGATGATTCATTGTTAAAACTGAATTGGATAAAGTATAAGAAAGTTTTATACCCAACAGTAGAGGTATGACATTGTCAAACAACAATATTTCTAGGAGTAATTTGACAATGTGTAGCAATACTTTTTAACCTAGCCCAGTATTAATTCCTTCCAGAATTTAACTTAATTAACAAATCAAACAAGTACAAAAACCTCATATATGTATATATATATATATATGCATAATTTACAAGAGTCTTTCAAAATGAAAAAAAAAAAAAACCAAATGTTCAGCAATAGGCTACTTAAATAAATGATATTATGATATACCTCCTACATGGAAAATATAAAATAATTATAATAATGACATGATTTTGTTTTTTATAAAGAAAACAAACAAAATAAAAGGTAGGTAAGAAAAGGTGGTTACTGACAGTATTCATTTCTGTTAGTTATAAAGAAAAAAATGCTGAAAAGAGAGTGACAGATAAGACTATGGTTAAATTTTTTCTTATTTCCTTGTTTTTCAGGCTCCATAATTCTCTTCTTCCAAGTAGATTAAGATCTTTAGAACTCTCCATTTGTATGATATCCATGAATTTGGGCACCTCAAAGATACATAACATGAAAAAATAATAACTTTTTGGTCTTTCTATCTCTACCACATAATACACAAATCCAGAAAATATAATAAATACATATTTTTTTTTGAAGCAGCAAGGAGCATAAAATTAATACCGATGAAAGAAAATTTCTTCAGTTATTTATGCCAAAGCTTTATGCAGGTAAAAATAAAATTCATAGAAAAATTCAGTAAATCTAGGTGAATGTTCAAAACTAACATATTCAAAACAATCAAATAAAATTAACTTCCATTTTTTAAAAAAGTGAATTCTAAATAATATAGTATTCTGGCTGAGAATGATCAGAAACATACATATATGTATATAATATAAAGTGTACATACATATATAAAGTATCACATTTCCAAAAATTAAAATGGAATATAAAACCATATATAGTGGAACTCTCATACATTGCTGATGGAAGTATAAATTAGTTAAAACACTTTGAAAACCTGTGTTTGTTAAAAATAGAATTACATATACAGTATTCTCTGATCCAGCAATATTATTCTCAGACATATAACTCCTCCTAAATACACACACACACACACACACACACACACACACACACACACACACATATTTATTTGTCAAAAGATATAATTAAGAATGTTTGCAGCAAGAGAAGCAATCAGAAAAATTGAGTACAGTGACATGATGAGAACAAACTATTGATACACATAACAGATGGATGGCCCTCACAACCATAATCAACAAAAGAAGTTGTCTTGGTATTGGCTGAGTATGTTGGTTCATGCCTGTAATCCTAGCAACTCGGGAGGCTGAAGCATGAGTATCACTTGAGGTCAGGAGTTTTGAGAACAGCCTGGGCAACACAGCAAGACCTCATCTCTAAATATACTTTTAAAAAAGTAGCCAATAATACCACTGCATGCCAGCCTGAGTGACAGAGTAATACCCAGTCTCTAAAAAGAAAAAGAAAAAATAAGTGTTATGGATGATATGGTACACCACAGATAATCTCCCTTAAACCTGAAGCATTCATCTTCTTAGCTTCCAGGAGTGCTACTGCTGAAGACTTATATCTGAGTTCCTTTGCCAAAGGTTAAGCCTCATCCAAGAATGGTTGGTCTGGCCCCTTTGCTTTAATATGGGACGTCTCCAAAGAACTGTCTTTACTCCAGAGCACCTCAAGGGTTTGGCTGAGGCCGTTGGTGCAAAGGCGTCTTGATTCAAATTCTCCCTCTGCCTAACCTACTTCTTTTACTCCCTTGGTGATATTGTTGCCAAGAAGGCTCTCCAATAAACTTCTTTCATGCAACTCTCTGAGTTTCAGAGTCTGTTTCCTGGTGAACTCAAGTGTTGGTACCAGGGAATAGTCTACACGTCACCCACCAGATAGCTAACAATGAAGACCCATCACCAGGAGAGAAGTGACAGTCCCTGGGATGTAATAATGGTGCAATTATTAAAACTTTTACTGGCAGAAGAGAATATACTGGAGAGTACAATATCATCAAGGCTGTTTGAAAGATGTGGGTGAAGTAGTGATTCTAAGGGTAATGGGAGCAGATGACTCTTGCACAGGGTACATTAAAGAAAGACTGAAAAACAGGTCTGCAATGTACAGCAAAGTCAAAAGGTTAGAGGGACTCTATTTCTGCTTTATATTGCTGAATAACAAACCACCCCAAATTCAGGAGCTTAAAATAATGACCATTGTACTATGTCTAATGATCTGCAGGTTGACTGGAATCAGCTCAGGAGCTTTTCCTCATCATATGATATTGGCTGGAGGCATCTGGAAACTCCATGTTCTGCAACATCCAATATGTAGCCTTCACTCATTTGGCCAGTTCAGACATCAGCTTAGGATTTCTACGGGAGTACCCAGTTACTTTTGTTTCTTAGGCTCCTCCTAGCATGGAAGCTGGGCTCCAAGAGGAAAAGAGAAAGTTACCAGTCCTGTAATGGGCTCAGAAGTCCAAGATCACCACCATCACTTCTGCCACATTCAGTTGGTCATAGCCAGTCACAAGTCCAGTCTAGATTCAGGGGAGGGAGAGGCAGAGAAATAAGCTCCATTTCTTGATGAGACACGCTTATATAGGGAGAAGAATTGGCATGGGGATTGAGGGGAGAAAGAAGGAAGTCATCTTGTGAGACCAACTACCACAATTTCCTTGGTGACATATAAAGAGACTCTCAGTTCCTGCCATCAGAGAGCAGAAAAGACGAATGATGAGGCTCTGGGCTTAATTTGGGAAACTACATCTCAGCTAGAACCACTTTTTTTGTATATGTGTGATGCAGAGGCTTCTGCCTTGCAGGATCATAAACGCCTCTATTAAGATATAGCTCATTTCCCCTCCAGACAAGTAACTAGGTCAAGCAACAATATAACCCAACTGGGTAAATGCTGATTCTGCTAAGAGAAGAAGGAATCTATACAACAAAGGAGCTGCAGACCTAGCCAATATGCATGGCCAGAGCTGAGAAGGTGGGTTCAGGTCAGATCCTGACGGTCCCGGACCCAATAAGGAGAAGCATTAAAAAGTGTAATAAGGAACAGCTTATTGAAATGCTAACAATCACCTCTCGCAAAGGACTCCACAAGACAGTGTTGACATACTGCTAGGATGGCTTTTATCAATTTGGAGGAAGCAATGTTCCACACTATGATTACACAATAAAAAACAAAAAAGATCAAAGGGTACAGAAAAGTGGGTCTGGAAGAATATATATTCTAGAATATACAAAGGCCAGAAAACCCTCTAGGTCACCACACTGTCCTTGAGAATGTGTGAAATGTACTAGCTAGACAGGCATGTGCCACGATGTGATGCTTAGTGGTGCTGTCCTCTTAGACCAGGGTTGATCAGAGGAGATGCTGTTACAGAGCACATGCTCTTGGTGGTTCATAAGCATGCAGGGAAGGCTACGTATAACACTCAGGTAATTCACTGGGGGCCTTTTTAACACTCCCCTGCCCAACTGTGATTGCACATGGCCAAGTGCTGCACAGGCATGAAGCTCAGTAACTCAGAGATGGAGATCTGAATCACTCTACCTGGCTACTGATCTAGACAAGCATGGGTGCTAACACAGGGTGAGGGGAATATGGAGTTGGCAGGGGAGAATAAAGATGAGTGTTTCAATTCAGCCCGGACTAGCTGCTGCAGCTTGTTGGGGGTGAGGGTAGGAGGAGTGTCATTCCATTCCACTAGTCCTTCTCTGGCAGGTGTTCCCAGGAAAAGAGACCAACAAAAGTCCTTGAAGTAACTCTTCCCAATGAATTTAAATGAAGCAAGTACATCCCAGTGACGCAGAAGGAGAACTTACAGCAGATCTATGGGAGCAGAGGGAACACTGGAATTTATTTTTTTTAAGTTTATTTATTCTTACATGTTTAAACTTTAGTTGCCTTCAAAATACTCTCCATTTGATGCTATATACCTATTGAGACGCTTTTTCCACTGCTCAAAACAGTTTATAAACTTGTCAGTTTTGATGCCTTTTTAGTGGTTCGGCCATTTTTTTGTTTTACCTCTTCCACACTGGCAAAACATTTCCCTTTGAAAACTTTTTTCATCCAGGGAAATAAACAAACAAAAAATACTAACACAGGGTGAGATTGAATGAATAGGGAGGGTGGAGCATGGGGTTCACGCCATTTTTGCTCAAAAACTGCTGAACACTTAGCACAGTGTGGGTAGGTGAGTTGTCATGGAAGAAGAACCAGTCACTGTCTGTCACAGCACAGGATGTTTTTTCCCACAAATCGTGATGCTACCTTGTCAAAACTTTCAGGAAATATTTGGTTGACTGCTTGATCTGGAGGAACAAATTCCAAGTATGCTTCAAGAGGTCCACCCTTCAAAAGATAATTCTAGCTTTTTTTTGTTCCCCTCCTTGTTGTATGTGTATTTCCCTGATTACCCCGTCAAGACTGAGATGGTCAGGGTCTGAGTCCTTTGCCCATTTGTGTAATGCAGTTCTGGAGTTCGATGTGGATCTGGACGAGGCCTTTGGTGTTACTGTATCTCAATTCAACTCCTCTGCCTGAGACCAGCTCCAGCTGGGTTCTCCAAAGGTGGAGATGGCGTCGGCGATTGGGGGGGAAGAAGAAAGAAAGAGAGAGAGAGAGAAACAAAGAGACTGGACTCTGGTCTAGTGCAGAAGCGATGTGTGTTACTGGGAATTACAACAGGTCTTTTATACACAAAGTCAGATGTGGGAGGGGCGTCCCCCACCCACCAGAAACCTTAATCCATGAAAACTTAATCAATGATTGCCTTTAAACCCTTTTCATATGATAATCTTAAAATTCCATAACAAAGGATAACCTAATCCGTGACTGATATATTCTATAAACTTTTTCATCCTAAGCTGATTGATTTGTGCCAACTTAAACAATTCTGTAGAAGCTTAAGTATTTACTTTACAAATGAAAGTGTCCCATCCCAGAATGTTTGGAATGTGGTCCAGTCCAAAGTTCACAGTGGGCTACCTGCAAGTAACCCAGCCGCATTCTTTCAACAAAATGGCGGTCTTCTAAAACTATATTCTACAATTTACACCTTCAATAAATCCTAAGATCATGACCCAGAAGCCTGTGACCAATACTAAGACTCTTAGATGTGACACAAGTTTGAATTATAAGTTGTGTGAAAGCCAAAACTGCAGTTTGTGGAAGAATGGGAGCAATGAGCTTCTAAAGTTAGCTTGTGTTCATCGTGATCTCAGAGTTTCTATGTTTTGAGCTCACAGGAGCTTAATCTGGTTAGTGCTGAGTAGAAAGGGGGAGGAAATGGGGTCAATAGCTCCCGAATGCATCCTAGAGGTCTTGGGGTCAACGGTCCTTCCTGATCCCTAACGCTGAGTGCGCCTCCATGGCCGGCTCCCAACACTCCTCCCTCTGTGAGAATCTCTTTCTCCCACTTCCTCAGGGGTGATGTTGCCAGGAGGGCACCCTGGTCAACTTCCTGCTTGTCAATCTCCACCTCAGGGCTGGATTCTAGGGAAGCTATTAAAAATTTAAGTCAGAAGCTAAACACAAAAGAACACATACAATATAGATATATTTCCGTAAAGCTCAAGCACAGGCAGAAATAAAATACAGTGTTAGGTATGAGGACACCGGTTCCCATGTAGGAAGGTAATGGTTTGAAGAGAAGATAAGAAGCCTTCTGGAGAAATAATCATGCTCTGTTTCTATCCTGCAGGCTACTGACATGAATGTGATCACTCTGAAAATTCATCAAGCTGGGCCATAGCAATTGCAATATTACAATACTTTATTTATATATTCTGTTCCTCAAGAAAATGTTTTTTGAAAACTTACATTGCTTCTTGACAATTCAGAAATAATTTTGCTTTGATAACACAAGATCATCAGTATAAATATGAATTATCATCCTTCACCCTTAGGTTTTCAATTCAATAGGCTGTGTTCAGTGATAGACACTTCCAAAGAATGCGAAGCTGGTCAAATTTTCAACTCTGTGAACCTAGTTTCTTCATCTCCAATACAAATGAAAACTGATTACTAAATAAAAAAATCCATTTAAAGAATATAGAATAATGCTAAGATAGTCTATAGACGTCATTGACAATATGGCAGAGATGAAAGTAAATTTAAACTGCTTATAGGACATGTCCTGAAAAGTGCTTTTCAAAGTAAAGATGAGATAGCTCGTTTTAATTTTGCTCATAAAAAAGGCATAAAAGTTATGATTGTTTAGATTTGGAGTACACAGAAGAATTATATTTACATGACACTTAGCATATAAATAAGCACTGTTATTATGACACATATTTAGCCTGTTACAAGAATAGTGATAAGTAGTGTAGAGACTACAATCTCTTTGAGCAAAGTGAGACTGGGTGGTATACCTTTATATTGTCAAATGAACACGGACTATAAAATTTGATATCTTTATGTTTTGAATTCTGACTGCCAATTAATAGCACTGTCAATTAGCACAAGTTGCTTCTCTTCTGAATCTAGTCCTTAAGTTCTAAAGTAAGGTAAATGATGCTCATTCTACAGAATTCTCAGTGATATTATATGAAACAGCATTGTGTTTAGAACATTGAATCGATTAAAATATATATTTTCCACTCCTCTTCCACTTATGGCCAAGGACATAATGACTGCTGATATAGTGGAACAATCTATAATCAGTGAATAGCTTTCAAAGAGATTTTAAATCAAGTCGCATGTCTCATATTCTATAAACCTTAGCACCCAGAACAAATATTTGTATAATATATCATCAATTAGTGTTTTTGATGGATGAGATACAATTAGTGTTTTTGAGGGAAATGTAATCCACAACTGAGACCACTATATCATGTTCTGGATAAATTCTTTAATTAGTATTTTAAAATTTAAATAAAATAATTGATTTGGCAAATGGAATAATATGACAATGTTTTATAAAATATAAGCCACAAAAATATTACAATGTTTTTAACATTAAAGTTTGTTTTATTACTTGCCTTATAAAATAAGCATTCAAAACGGATTTTTTTTATTTTTGAGTTGGAATCTCACTCTGTCGCCCAGGATGGAGTGCAGTGGCACACTCATGGCCACCCCAGCGTCGACCTGTTGGGCTCCAGCGATCCTTCTGCTTCAGCCTTTCAAGTAGCCGGAACTACAGGTGTGCGCTACTACACCCGGTTAATTTTTTAAAAAAATTTATAGTAGAGATGAGGTCTTGCCAAGTTGCCCGGGCTGGTCTTGAACCCACAGGCTTAGGCAATCCACATGCCCTGGCCTCCCAAAGAGTTGGGATTACAGACTGAACCACCGAGCCTGGTCCAAAACTGAATTAAAAAAAAAATCAGAAAACCTGCATGCAATGCATCAGGTTACAGATGTGTAAAGTTCATTAGAACATAATTCTGCATTGCTTTTTAATAAAGTAATGATTTCAGTAAAGCAATGCTTTTTAACAAAGCAATTGTTTTTTTTTTTTTAAGTTGGAGTCTTACTCTGTCACCCAGAGTGCAGTGCAGTGGCCGCTCCCGGCCACTGCAGCCTCGACCTGCTGGACTCCGGCAATCCTTCCGCCTTAGCCTTCCAAGTAGCTGGAACTACAGGCGTGCGCTACCATGCCCGGCTAATTTTTGATTTATTGTAGAGATGAGGTCTTATCAAGTTCCCCAGGCAGGTCTCGAACCCATGAACTCAGGCAATTTACTCACCTCAGCCTCCCAAAGCACGGGATTACAGGGTGAGCCACTGAGTCCAGTGCAATTGCTTTTTAATAAAAAATTTAATTCAAGCTAAGAAGAACAAATTTTACTTTTTTTTTTTTTTACTGTAAATATGGTTCACCTATTTTCTACTGTTGAAAAATCAGCTTGGTGGAATGTAAATGGTATAGATTTTGCATTTTAGCTTGCACAGGCTCAAAAATAAGCTCTGCTATTTACTAACTTATTGTCTTGAGCTACATTTCTTTCCTCTCTGAACCTCAGCTTTTTCAGTCTGTAAAATGGGATTATCACCTGCTGTAAAAGGTAATTACGAAGAATAGAGGCAATATCAGGAAAGAACATCAAATAGAGTGGGAGCTCAATAAGTCAGGTTATTTATATCATGACATTTGCATTATGAATTCTATTGGTGAGTGCCTAACAATTGATTTAGTTTGAGTTTTTACAGAACTTCTCAGTCCTCTTTCTCTCTCTCCCTCTCATTTAATCTCTTTGAGGTTTCACAGTAAAAGATATACCTGCAGGCCTATTTATTATGTTTATGCTGTTCAATAAACACATTACAGTATTTCAATTTTGGCACTAGTATCTTGGCAAGCATTCTGGCTAGAAAATTTTATGCCTCAGGACCTAAATGTGTAATGACATATTAATACATTGTGAAATTCTACAAAGATGCAGTGGCCTTTAAGAATGAACAAAGTGTATGTTCACACTTCATCATACAATATTGTCTATCCTGTCATTATTTATTGTCTGGCATCCTGGCAATAGTGTCCTTCATGGATAAGTTATAGCAATTTCAAATTCCATAGATGAGCTTCTACCAAGGGCAGATTGTAACAGACTACTAGTTTGCATTATGTTACATTGGAAGGGAATATCAATTGGCACATTTTATTAATAATAAATTTTACACTTTGAATTTCTTTTACTCATAAAATTAAAAAAAAATTATATGTCAACATCAACCATTTTGTAGTTCAAGTAAGAACTGTACCACAAGATGTTTTAAAACAACATACACCATGAACTTTTCAAGTATTAAACATGTTTGGTTAATACCTCTGAAACAGTAAGAAGTCTATAAACTGTCAGTGTACATATAGATCTATATATTTCTAAATGCCCAAAGATAATGCTCATTTAACTTTCTATAAGAGCCAATAATTTCCTAATAATTTATTTATAACTACAGAGAGTAAGAGACGCTGTTATCCATTTTTGGAAGACAAATACACGATGCTTTAAAAAATATGCACTAATCACAAAGTGCACTTTGGCTTCCCTGTTTTTCAAGCAACTAAAGACAGAACAGCATGGAAGAAATAACACAGGTTCTACAGTCAGGAAGACCTGGGTTCACACACAAGTTCAGCCATTCACAAGGTCCACTTTTGCCCTTTTATTTTTCTCTTTCTTAAGGCCTAAAAAATATAGTATGCTATAACAAAACTAAATTGAACATTCTAACATACTCGGACTTGATATATATTCATTAGTGTAAGAGTCAGAAGTTAGGGGCATCGTTTCATTTACTCTTTATTGTAATAGTTCAGTACCCACTGGGCAAGACTGATCTCCATCTTGTTTAGGAGATCTGCAAGATCAAAACTATTTTCATAATAATTCTGGGATGTCATTTCCATTTGTCACTGTCTTACCCTCATGAGTTCACAATGGCATGTCTAGAGGGTTTATGATGTATAAATGTGACATGGCAACCCATCAAATGCAGAAAGCAGATATAAGAATCCAGCTGTGTTGCCTTTTAAATGAGACAGTAAATGGATTTGGAAAATTATAAAATAATCACTAAAATATTTATCACTAAATATATTTTGTTCTAGAAATATATTTAACTGTTTCATTAATAGGTAATGAATTTACTATTTTTATTTTAAAATAAATTAACAACTTATTTTAAATATCTCAGTTGTATTTCTCATATAGCAAATATAGGGTTTTTAATAACTGTTAAGAGTGCTAAGAGTTTCTGACTAAAACATTTGGTAAGGTAACTGCTGCCTTGATTTTGCAAAAAATAAGAGACTTCCAGTATCTACTCTGGGATAAAGAAAGCTGGGAAGAGATCATTCCAACACTTACAATGAAAAGCTAGACAAACTGACAAATTCACAAACTCTTTGAGGTTGCGTGGCAAATAACTGACCCAACATTTGAGAGACAGCTGACTGAGGCATGAGACAATGTAAACATTGACTTATTTGGGAGAGACACCACCAGACACTAGTATAGAGAATTCAGCTAGGGTGGTGGTAAACTGGTGGCGGCCAAGGGTGATGTGGCATGAGAGTTAGAAGCTCCTGAAGGACACAGAAATTGAAGGAGTTTGCAACCCCATCAGTTGATTTTCTCTACAAGTCCCACTAGGTGTTCACAAAAATGTTTGAGAGAAGTTTAAGTGCCCAGGGAGAAGGGTGGGTAGCACTGCCATTCTTGGGCACTTGAGAAAACTCTTTGCAGCTGGTGGAAGAAAACAAAACAAAACCAGCCCCTGGGGAAGCAGTCGAGATACATTCTGGGCTCATAACTAAAGATGGGAAGGGGACAAGAGAACTAAGGAGGCCACATGCCAATACCTCGGGATACCCTTCTGCCTAGTAGTGTGAGTAAATGAGAAGAAACAACACTCTACCACTACCACTTCTCCCTGCCATACTAATACATCTCAAGTAATACATAATACTGCTTGGAGAGGAACAAAAGTGTGGAAGGAGACACTCTCTGAGGTTCAGGGCAAAGGAAAGACCTAAAAAAGCTGAGGATGGAGAAGACATTGAGGGAAAACAAAACATCTCTGACAGCTCAGTCCTAACTCTAAACACAAAGCGTTACTAGATGTATTTGAAGCTTAGGGTAATGGTAGTGACAGCAAAGTTCACTCCTAGATTTACAACTACTAAATAGATTTGCTCAAAACCTTGCACTAAAGGCCCAACAGAAGGAAAGGCATTTCTAGGCATAAAAGTTGCTAACTTCCGTTTCTATTGAACTGCAAAAGGTATTCAATCTCCAACAATACAAAAGTCATGAGATATATAAAAATGCAAAAAGAAAAATAAAGAAAATAAAAACCACATTCCGAATAGACAAAGTAATTAGCAAAACAACACTTAACTATGGCACATATATTGAAACTATCTGATAAAGAATTTAAAATAATTATGATTAACACATTAAAGAATATAATGGAAAAGGAGGATATTATGCAAGATCAGATTACAAAGATCCATAGAAAGAAACTATATATATAAAAAGAAAATGTTAGAATTACATTAAAACACAGTAACATAGAAGAACGCTTTAGCAGCTTCTTGAGTCGACTCAAAATAGTTGATGAGAGAGCCAAGGTATCTGAAGATTTGACCAATAGAAACTACTCGAAGCAGCACTTTCAGCGGTCCCGCAGACCTGTCTCACTTCAACAGTGTTTGGACGGAACAGCCTCCCACTGCCCTCTGATCTCTCCACTTGCAACTTCTGAGACCACCTTCCCGGCCACCCCGTTTCTGGGACCAGCGACCACCGTTTTTGCGGTTAGCTCTTGCTTGCCGACCAAGCATGAGCTCTCAGGTTCACCAGAATTATTCCACGGAGGTGGAGGCAGCCGTCAACCACATGGTCAATCTGCATCTGCGGGCCTCCTACACCTCCCTGTCTCTGGGCTTCTGTTTCAACCGCAACGATGTGGCTCTGGAAGTCGTGGGCCACTTGTTGTGCAAGTTGGCGGGTAAGAAGTGCGAGGGCGCCTAGCTCTCTTGAAGAGGCAAAACCAGCGTGGCGGCTGGGCCCTCTTCCAGGATATCCAGAAGCCCTCTCAAGATGAGTGGGGTAAAAGCCTGGATGCCATGGAAGCCACCAGGACCTTGGAGAAGAGCCTGAACAAGCCCTCTTGGACCTTCATGGCCTGGGATCCGCAGGCCTCCATCTCCGTGACTTCCTGGAGAAC
>NW_007234018.1:0-8068 GCF_000164805.1 Carlito syrichta | reverse complement strand
TACAGCTCCTCCCTTAATTAAATTTCAAAACTGCAAAAAGAACCACCCTAACCTACAGTCCAACACCAGAATTGAACAAAGCAAGAGGACATACATAAAGAATAGGAGATTGAACAAACAGAAGTAAAAGCAACACCTGCATCCTTGAATAATGGAATTAGTAAGACAGGGAAGGGTTTGGAAGAAAAAAGTAGGGAGGAAAAATCTGCACAATTGAAGAAAAACCAAAAGAAGTATATAGGTCTCACACAGACCCCTAAGATGTCAGACATTGAGAAAACAGACTTTGGAACACAAACAATGAAGAGCCTCCAGAACGGTTGGTAACATGCAACAAACCCAGATATTGAGACATTAATCGAGAGAATAAAAAAATTGATGAGACACAAGAGGAAAATAGAAGGAGATAATTACAGAAATAACAGCAGTAAAGAATACTGTGATGGAAACAAATAACAAACTAATAAGCAAGGAAAGCAGAATTAGCCAAGCAGAAGAACAAGTCTCAGAGCTTGAAGACCAAAATACAGAACTAGCCAAAACTGTCAAAAACATAGATAAGAAGCTCAAAAAGACAGAAAAAAACCATCAAGAGATGAACGATTACTTCAATTACTGAACCTAAGAGTAATTGCTTTTCCTGAGACAGAAAGTGAAACAGAGACCACACTGGAAGAAACTTTCCATGAAATCATTAAGAAAACTTCCCTCATCTCATCAGTGAAGTAAATTCAAACACAAGAGATTCAGAGAACACCTGCAAGACAAAAAATGAGAACACCAACTCCCAGACACATAACAAGTTGCCTGAAGAAAGTAAGTATAAAAGATAAAATCCTACAGGTAGCAAGACAAAAAGGTCACACTATGTACCAGGGAAGACCAATTAGATTAACAGCAGATTTATCTATAGAAACCCTTCAGGCTATGAGAGCTTGGAGCCTAATCTTCAAAGTCCTCAAAGATCAACAATTTCAACTAAGAACCTACTCAGTCAAGCTAAGGTTCATCAGTTAGGGAGAATTGAAACCTTTCCCAGACATCCAATCCCAAAGAACCTATGCAGTCTGCAGATCACCTGTACAAGAAATACTTTAGAAAGTATTTAACACAGAAGAAAAGGAGAAAAGCAAGACAACTTTCTTCACAAAAGTACAGAGAAAAGATGGAAAACACACATGAATAAACCCCAAAACAAAAAGAAAGACAACAAATGAACAGGAACCACAACTCTATAAGAAACACATGACAGGGAAAAACCACCACATTTCAATAAATAGCCTGAATGTGAAAGGACTAAATTCACCACTGAAAATACACAGAATGGTGAACTGGATAAGAAACCATGACTTCATTATTTGCTGCACCCAGTAGACTCATCTCACTACAAGGGACACAAACAGATTGAAAGTTAAATGATGAAAAAACGAGTTTCTAGGTTAGTGGATCACAAAAGAAGGCAGGGATTGCAGTCTTACTATCAGACAAAGTAACCTTTATGCTATCCGAAATTTTACAAAGACACAAAAGGACACTAAATAATGATAAAATCTTCAATTCTTCAACAAGAAATATTCAACCTAAACATGTATGCACCAAACACAGTAGAACCAACACTTATAAAAAAAAAAACTACTTAATAAACAGAAAGAAGATATTGACTCTAACTCTATTATAGCAGGGGACTTAAATACCTCACTGACAGATCTAGATAGACCATAGAGTCCAAAAATCAGCAAGTATATCCAGAACCTAAACTTGACACTTGACCAAATGGATACCTACGGATTATTCCACCCAACAACCACAGAGTATAAATGTTACTCATCACCATAGCCCATGATTGATCATGTTCTTGGACATAAATCAACCATGAACAAATCCCACAAGGCTGAAATCTTGCCATGCACATTCTCAGACCAGAGTGGAATAAAAATAAACAATAAAACCAACAACATTTCCCCGAAGCCCACAAAGACATGGACACTAATTAGCATGATGCTGAACAACGACTGGGTCAACACTGAAATAAAAGAAGAAATTAAAAGATTCCTGATATCTAATGAAAATGAGCAAACATCTTACCAAAACCTCTGGGATGCCATAAAATCAGTTTTAAGAGGGGAATTCGTATCTCTAGGAGCACACATCAAGAAAATGGAAAGGCTGGGCTCAGTGACTCAGCCTGTAATCCCACGCCTTTGGGAGACTGAGGTGAGTGGATTGCCTGAGCCCGCGGGTTTGAGACCCGCCTGGGCAGTGAGATCTCATCTCTACAATAAATCAAAAAATCAGCCATACATGTTAGCACATACTTGTAATTCCGGCTACTTGGAAGGCTGAGGCAGAAGGATCGCCGGAGCCCAGCAGGTCGAGGCTGTGGTGGCTGAGAGTGGCCACTGCACTCCAGTCTGGGCGACAGAGAGAGACTCCAACTCAAAAAAAAAAAAAAGAAAATGGAAAGATCACAAGTGAAGAGCCTACAAATCACCTAAAGGAGCTAGAAAGAGAAGACCACCAAAACACCAACTTTAGCAGAAGAATCCAAATCACAAAAACTAGAGCCCAAATATGGGACACAGAGGACAAAAGTATCATAGAAAACATCAACACTACAAAAAGTTGGTTCTTTGAAAGTGTTAACAAGTTTGATGGGCCCCTCGAAAGCATAACCACGAAAAAGAGAGAAAAACCCCAAATAAAAACAATCAGAAATACAAACGATCAAATCATAACTGACCCCAAAGAAATACAAAAGATTATCAGAGATTACTGTGCACACCTATATGAAAACAAACCTAGATGAAATTGAGGACTTTTTGACCTCACACACCCTCCCTGGATTAAAGCAAGAAGACATTGAGACTCTAAATAGGACCATAACAACGCAGGAAATTGACTCTGTCATGTGAAAACTACCTACAAAAAAAAAAAAGTTCTGGACCGGATGGCTTTCCAATAGAATTCTAGAAAACATACAAGGAGGAACTGATACCAATAGTATTGAATGTATTCTAGCCAATTAAGAAAGATGGAGTTCTCACCAAGTCATTTTACAATGCTAACATTACACTAATTCCCAAACCGGGTAGAGATCCAAAAACAAAGAGAACTACAGACCAATATCCCTTATGAATATAGATGCAAAAATCTTCAGCAAGAATCTAGCAAATCAGATTTAAAAACACACCTCAAATATCATCCACCATGACCAAGTATGCTTCATCCCCAGGATCCTGGGCTAGTTCAACACTCTCAAAACCATGTATGTCATTATATGCATCAACATATGTAAAACCAAGAAAGACATGATTATTTCATTAGATGCAGAAAAACCTTTTGATAAAATCCAGATCCTTCTTCATAAAATGACTCAAACATCTAAGTAGAGAAGGAACATACCTCAAAATGGTAAGTGCCATCTATGACAAACCTCCAGCTAGCATAAGGTTGAATAGTCAGAAACTAGAATCAATTTCCCTAAAAACTGGAACAAGACAAGGTTGTCCACGCTCACTACTCTTGTTCAATATTGTGATGGAAGACCAAGCTCAGGCAATTAGACAACAGAAGGAATTTAGGCTATTCAATTAGGAAAAGAGGAAGTCAAGTTACTCCTCTGGTGATAATATGATCTTATACCTTGAAAATCCAAAAGAATCTGTCAAAACAGTGCTTGCACTGATATAGGACTTTTGGAATGTCTCAGAATACAAAATAAATGTGCAAAAGACAATTGAATTTCTCTACACCAACCACAAGCAGGCAGAGACCCAAATAAAAAGCACAGTTCCATTCACAATTGCCAGGAAAAAAATGAAATACCTCGGTTTCTTCCTAACCAGAGAAGTGAAAGACCTTTACAATGAGAACTACAAAACACTGCTCAAAGAAATCCAAGAAGACACAAACAAATGGAAAAATATCCCAAGCTCATGGATAGGAAGAATCAACATTTTTAAATTGTCCATCCTACCAAAGGCAATCTATAGATTTAGCACAATGCCCATTAAGGTATCAACATCAATCTTCTCAGACTTGGAAAGGAAAATATAGAAATTTATATGGAAACATAAACGACCAAGAATAGTCAAAACAATCATTAGCAATAGAAACAAAGCAGGAGGTATCACCTTCCAGACTTCAAACTTTACTAAAAGGCTACAGTAATCAAAACAGACTGGGATTGGTGCAAGAACAGGCAAATAGACCAGTGAAACAGAATGGAGTTTCCAGAAGCAAAGCCTCAATTCCTCAACCAACTCATCTTTGACAAAGCCTCCTACAACAACCACTGGGGAGATGAGAACCTATTCAGTAAATGGTGCTGGGAAAACTGGCTGAATGCATGCAAAATATTGAAACAGGACCCCTACCTATCTCCATACACAAAAATTAACACTAAATGGATCAAAGAACTAAATGTAAGACCTCAAAATATAAGAACCTTAGAAAATGCAGGAAACATTCTTATGGAATTTGGAACTGGCAACCAATTCCTGATCAAAACCCAAAGTGCCCAGGCCATAAGAGATAAGATAGACAAGTTGGACCTCATTAAACTGACAAGTTTCTGCAAAGCCAAAGAAACCATCAAGAGAGCAGGGAGACAGCCCACAGAATGGGAAAATATGTTTGCCCACTGTATATCTGACAATGATCTAACTTCTAGGATCTATGGGGAACTCAAATGTGCTGAAAGGAAAAAAACAAAGCAACAGCAACAACAACAAAACCAGCCCCTTTAAAAAGTGGGCAAAAAAGAAGAATAGACACTTCTCAAAAGAAGATATACAGACAGCCAATAGACACATGAAAAAGTGATTAGCCTCATTCATCATTAGAGAAATGCAAATCAAAACCATATTGAGATACCACCTAACCCCTGTAAGAATGACCACCATCAAAAAAACAAACAACTGATGAGGATGTGGAGAAAAAGGAACACTTCTACACTGGTGGTGGGAATGCAGACTAATACACCTCTTTGGAAGACAGCGTGGTGACATCTGAAGGAACTAGATATTGACCTTCCATATGACCCAGTAACTCCCCTATTGGGAATATACCCAGGGGAACTCAAACCATTCTACAAGAAAGAAACCAGCACACATATGTTTGTTGCAGCTCTATTCACAATAGCAAAAACATGGAACCAACTATGTTGCCCATTGAAGCTGGACTGGATAAAAAAAATGTACTACATATACATAATGGAATATTATGTAGCCATAAAGAAGGACAATATATAGACTTTGTAGCAAATTGGATGGATTTGGAGTCTGTTGAACATCATTAATAAAACAAACAACTGGCCTACAGACACATACTCAGTGATTTATCACAGAAGCAAAGAACTGAGTTCCATAAGTTCTCACTCATAAAGTGACCTTAAACAATTATAATGCTATAAGAAAGCAATTGACAGTAGCAGAAAACTGTCAGGGAACAGCATGGGGTGGGACTGGCAGTTGGGGGAAACTGCTAGCAGAGGGAGGGCATACCTCATCAAGAAGAGTACCTGTATGAACAATGTTTATATACCTCTGAATTGTACTTCACATCTTTATAATAAATAAATACATTAATTTGAAAAAAGAAAAAGAACGTGGAGTAAGAAGAGTTTTTATGCATTGTGGGTGGGAATGAAACTTTCATAGATGGAAGCCATTTTGGCTAATTTATGTTACATAAACTGTGATCTAGCAGCATTGTTTCCAAATATTTACAAAATTTATTGAAAAACATATTCACAAAGACATCATCAAGGGAATTCTCATATCAAATTTTCATTGGATTTATTGAATAAAAATCTAAAATAATGCTACAGAGAAAATGTTGTGTGTAAAATTTACCAGATAATTACAATATAATTGCAGTTTATATAGATTTCTATTATTTCCATACTTCATAGATTAGCCCTATATTCTAAAGAAGACTTCAATCTCATAATCCCTGTCTCTGTCTCAATCACAGTAAAACCACCTCTTCCTTCAGGGTTTCTGACATTCTCAGGATGTGGATTTTCACACTGTGTCCCTTGTACAGTAATGCACAGCCATGTCCTCAGGTCTCAGACTTCTCAGTTCCATGTAGGCTCTATTCATAGATGTGACATTAGTCATAGTGATTCTGCACTGGAACTTTTGTACATAGCTTGTGGAACAATATTCAGGATCAAAACATCCCATCTACTCAAGTTCTTGTCCAGGGGCCTGTCTCACCCAATGAATTCAGTAGCTTGTTAACAGAAACCTTGCAGGAGACCTTTCCTGAGAGCCCAAGCTTCCTCAATTCAGAACCTGACTGCACCAGCTTAACCAAAGTGTGAACACATGTTGAGAGATGGGAATGAATGAAATCTTTCTTGACTTGCCCCAGACCGCTTCTCTGCTCTAGGATTTGGGAACCTCTTATATGCCTCTGCTGCCACCAAGTAGATCATCCCCCATGTACATTCCATGGTGAGGAGCTGTGCTCTTACAAGTTCTCTACAGGAGGGATGTGCTGTATGTTGCTTTTCTCAGGTGACATGTATCTATAGCTAACTCCAAAAACCTCAGGTCATTTGACTATTCATGAGGCAGGAAATTTCTAGTGCAATCCCTGATCCATCATGAGAAAGAATAGCTAGATGGCACGTGAACCACATAAAAGTCTTATGCTGACATCTAACTTTCAGTCTCATTTGTGGATATATGCCCCCTTCTATAACTCTGAACCCTGTACATACAAAACATCTTCACTGAAGAAAAAGTTTCCTCAGGACATGCTTCTCCCTGGGATCCTTGCTTGATTAGCTTGAAGGCAACCTGGATCATCTGAGACCATCGTATCTGTGACTTGAGAAGTTGCTGTGAAACAATTCTGGTCCCATCAAACACCAGCACAGCCCGCTGGTCAATCAGATGGAGTGACCATTGGTGGTGCCATGTGTATGTCCTAAGTGAGTGTCCCAGAAGCCCCATGGGCAGCTCAGAGATCGGATGGGTATTACTGAGATAGTTTCTTCAGCAAATATCAGTGTGTTCTGCTCCTCTATTGAACAACTCTTAGTTGAATGGCTAGAACGATGATGTATGATCAGAATCGAGTTTCTGTTTTCTTTAACAATGGGATTTCTATCTGGCATTGATTAACTGGGCACTCCAAAAATCTTGCCACGTAATTTAAGTTTGAAGTAAATTTAGGTTTTATTCTCAAGTGACAATAATAGATTTACACAGTAGTTATATACATTCAGTTCATATAAATAGATTTTTATCTTGACATATTGAATTGTGATCTAATTGGTCTATGCACCTACCACAGTGTGATCCACCAGTGCCCTGTCATTCACGCAATCCAGGCATAATTTAGGTAGCCTGGAATCTAGGTGTCTTGTTACTGGCAACAGATTGACTCCCACAATTCTACTCCAATTGAATTAATAAAACTATTATTTTCCTTTACATACTTATTTATATATCGGCATTCCTAGACACCTTCCTCTTAATTAAGTTTTTATTGCTTTATTGAGTGATGTAAATGTTTCTACTAGAACAAAAAATTAACAGCCACATCATCAACTCATTTAACTCTTAAAGTAGATATTTGTAATGAAAACAAAGCCAAGTCCTAAGAGGAAACACGATCCCATTTTCCTGTGTACTTGCTCCTGGACTGGATGCTGTGCTCTGTGTGTCTTAAGTGCCCCTTGCAGATTATTTGCTGTCCTGCAATAAGATTCCCTCTTAGTTCACACTGAATGTTCCTCTAAGTGTCTCAGGACAAGTATGGAGAAGCTGAGTCTTCCTTCAGAATGTTCTTTCAGTGACAGTCTATGCTTTTCACACCATTTCATGAAATGGAAAATGGTCTTACAAAACCTATTGAACTCTGCAGAGTATCAAGAAATGAATGCATTCAAGCCACTAGGGAATTTTTCCCTGGAATGCCATATGCTCTGAATCAGTGGAAGTGAGGTAACTCCTGAAACGTTTAAGTGCTTCAGTGGAACCTTTTATCTCCTAAGGATTGTTCAGTTGAAAATTGCTTCTGACAATACCTGTGTGTGAAAATGCCTTTG
>NW_007234017.1:0-3607 GCF_000164805.1 Carlito syrichta | reverse complement strand
GGTGCTACAGGCAGACAAGAGAGGGCTTAGCAGGTAAGTGATAGCTGAGATTGTCTTGAAATATGGTATTAGGAATATAGATTAAATAAAGAAGAGAAACTATTTCAAAGCAGAAAAGCAGCACATGAAAATACAAAATCATGTCACTTCAGGGACCAGCAAATTGTTGGTTAGCTTCACAGTGCACAACTGAGCACATTTAGGAAATGTATAATAACAACATTAGAAATTACAACACTGAAGAGGAAGGTGGAAACTAGATAATAAAACCATGCTACTGAAGGACTCTTGGCTTAATCTTTTGTGGCTACGGAGTCATTGGAAGGTTTTCCATGGATTTTCTGGCCATTCTCGGACTCCAGCCATCTATTAATATTAACTCTTTTTTTTTTTTTTTGCTTAGAACTACTTGAGATATTTCAGCAATTATGCAATGCTATTAGCTTCCTTGAAGAGAAGAAATTAGTATGATGTTCAGGACCTACATGTAGAGATTAAGACAAGGTGGTATAGGAAGGACACACACATATGCATAGGGGAGGAGACTCCATAAAGAGGTTCCAATCGCAAATAAAGGAAAGACAAAACAATCCCAAGTAAAGGCAAAGACATTCCAATATGTAGGTTGAGCCAAAAAGGGCCACTGAAGTCTGCTGCAGAATTTGTAGGCCCAAGGTTGCCTGTTGTCTTTAGGAACGAGAGGGTAGAGATAGATGGGTTTTCTCTTCTTTCTCCTGAGAACTAGATGACTTAAATGCATTCATGTTTCCTCAGTTGTTCTCATCAATGAGGACACATCTTTGCTGTCTTAGTAGTTTTTGAATGACCAATATTTAGATTTAGAGCCGTGAATTATAATTCAATTTGTTCAGGAACTGATAATACTTTTTTTTTTTTTTTTGAGTCAGAATCTCACTCTGTCACCCAGGCTGGACTGCAGTGGCACACTCATGGCCACCACAGCCTTGACCTGCTGGATTCAGGTGATCCTCTTCAGTCTTCCAAGTAGCTGGAACTACAGGAGCACATCACCACACCCAGCTAATTTTTTGATTTATTGTAGAAATGAGGTCTTGCCAAGTTGCCCATGATGGTCTCGAACACATAGGCTCAGGTAATCCTCTTGCCTCTGCCTCCTAAAGTGCTGGGATTACCGGTGTGAGCCACCACTCCCGGCTCCCTTCTTATATCTGTTTAGGCTTGTTAAAGTATCACAGACCATAGAAAGTCAGAATGTATTAACGTCTCTGACTCTCATTCTCCTCATATATCAAATTCCTTATGTTATAGTGCAGTTGGACAATGAGAAAATATGTGAAACTATGTGATTTGCCTGACTCATATTAGGCTTGAGTAACTTAAACTGGTTCTTTAGTTTACAGGATATAAAGTCTGGCCCATTGTTCTTCGAAGGGCTGATTTGAATTCCTTATTTCTCAGGTTGTAAATCACTGGATTGAACAACGTGGTAAGGATGGTATAAGACACAGATATTAGGGTGTCTTGGCTTGAAGAGTAATTAGATTTGGGCCTTAAGTAGATGAAAGAGGCACAACCATAGTGAACTGTTACCATGATGAGATGGGAGGCACAAGTGGAGAAAGTCTTGTATCTTCCAGCAGAGGAAGAGATTTTTAGAATGGCAGAGATAATGCGAATGTAGGTTACCAGGATAAGTGACAGAGGAATAACCAAGGCAAATATCTCGAGCATGAATATAACCAACTGACTGAGGCCAGAGTGGTGAGATGCTAGTTTTGGGACAGGAGGTATATCACAGAAGAAGTGATGAAGTTGGTTAGAGGAGTGGAAGGGCAGGTGAAATATCAGGGAGGTGGTGATCAGAGAAACTGTGAAGCCACAGAAGCAGGCAGCGGCCACTAATCCCATACACACCCCCATGTCCCATGAGCACTGTGTAGCGCAGTGGGTTACAGATGGCCATGTAGCAACCATAACCCATGACTGCCAGCAGGAAGGAGTGAGAACAGCCTAAGAAAAGGAAGGAAAACATCTGAATGCCACAACCCAGGAAGGAAATAGTCTTTTTCTGGGCCAGCAGGTCAACCAGCATCTTGGGTACAATGACGAAGGTGTAGCAAGTCTCAGAGCAGGAGAGCACGGAGAGGAAGAAATACATGGGGGTATGAAGAGCTCTGTCTAGCATAGTGGTGGAAATGATGATGGCATTGGTGCCCAGAGTAAACAGGTAGAGGAGCAGGAAGACAACGAAGAGTGCTGCTGCAGCCTGGCCAGGGAGGAGAAGCCGAGGAAGACAAACCCTCACTGCAGTCTCATTGACCCACTCCATAGAAATCACTTTTACACAGGAGAGTCAGGAACAGAGGTAGAGGCGAGGATCCTGGAAAAAGAGTATAAATGTATGAGAAACCCAGCACAAAGTATGCAGATGGCAGACATTTCCAGATATTAAGTGGAATTTCTTCATTCCCTCTTTAAAAGAAAAATTACAGCTAAATATGCAACAGGATAACTGGCAATCAGTTTGAAGACCTTCTGTAATGTGAAGAATGTGTTATCTCTCATGAAGAATTAGGAAATTGTCTAAGAGTTTTCTTTTTTAGGTTATGTATGGATTAGTGTTTTTCTTGCTCACTATAAGTCCAAGGAACTACCCTCCAAAAGTGAAAAATGACGTTAATTTCAGCTATCTGAACCTGATCATAACATTGAATGAAAGAAGAAATATTCCTCAGATATGAACATGTCAACTCCACTTTATCCAACCATAAAATGAGAACGGAATAAAAGAATAAGATGATCTCTCAGTAAAGATGATAAGATACTGTGTTTACTGAGGATTTATTATATGCTGAGATGTATGGTGAGGATATCATATACTTTATCTCAGTTATTCCTTAAAACAATCTTTTGTCAGTACCCAAAATTACTAGGAAAACAAAACAAAACAAAAAACCCTTAGCTTTATTTCTGACAGACTAACAAGAGAACAATAAGAATACTACGGAGGTTCACAAGCTATAAAATAGAATCACACGTGAACAAAAAAACATTTTTGGTAGTAAAAAATTTTCTTTTTTTCAGGAACAGAGTAGACACCAGGGTAGTAGAGAGAAACGACTGACTCCACAGCATTTTGCAACACAGTGCACATTTTCATTCTAAGATATCTTAAACTCAGTGAAGTAGAATTTTCCCAAAATAACTGAACTTGCCACTGAGAGTTATAAAGAATTACTTAATTGGGAAGTTTGCTAGCTTCCTCTTTCCTGTTAAAAACCACAGTTTTTATGACTGTTGAATATTTTTATATCAATAAATTTTCTTTCAAGCATTCTCCTAACAGTTTACAAACTGCTAAGTAGAATTATTATTATTATTTTTGTTTGTTTGTTTTGAGTTGGAGTCTGACTCTGTCGTCCAGACTGGAGTGCAGTGGCCGATCCCGGCCACCGCAGCCTCGACTTCCTGGACTCCGGCAATCTTTCCGCCTCAGCCTTCCAAGTAGCTGGAACTACAGGCGCGCACTACCTCGCCCGGCTGATTTTTTGATTTATTGTAGAGATGAGGTCTCGCCAAGTTGCCCTGGTGGGTCTTGAACCCGCGGGCTCAGGCAATCCACTCA
>NW_007234016.1:0-23498 GCF_000164805.1 Carlito syrichta | reverse complement strand
CATGAGTCAAAGCTTTCTGGTGACATCGTGTCCCAGATTCCTGTTACGACTCAGAAGAATGACAAGATGTTTCCCCGTTCCCTAGAAGTCCAGACACGTGGCTCCCAATAGAAAGACTTCAGAATGCTCCCATTGACTTGTAAACCTATACCCTGGTGCCCTCCAAAAAATACCTTTAAACTTGGTGCAACATCTAAACCCAACATCCTAATTCCGAATAGCTGATAAACCAGAAGTTTCTGGAGTACGAGGTAACCGTGAAATCAGGGCTTACATTAAAAAAACCCGAAATAATTACTTGTGTCCAGGAATTTGTCGTTAGAGAATCCACAATCTAAATGTACTTCTAGTGCCATATTTTCGTTTAAAATATCGAGAAAACCAAGTGTTGTGGGACTTTTGGAATGACTGAATCCTGATATGCACATAGGGAATAGCTCTGAAACATATGGTGACGTTAAAGTCTGAGTGTTCTATGCCTTTTCAAGATGACATGGACATTTTTGGAATTGAGGACTCGTGTAACCCAGATTCATTATTCTTCCTTAGCAATAGCCCGTGTAGTTTCCTGTATATGAATACAAGGTAACCCTGAACTCAGGGCTTACATTCAAAAAACCCGAAATGATTACTTATGTCCCCAAATTCTTGCTTCGAAATCCTGATTCTTATTGAGCCCTTAGCAAGACGCCCAGTAGATTTTTGGCATTTAGAACTCGTTTAAACCAGATTCTTTATCCTTTATTAGGAAAAGGCTGTGTATTTTCCTGTATATGAAGACTCCCAATACTGAGATCCTGTTTGAAACCCTGATTCTTATTTAGACCTTACAAAGAAGACCTGTAGGTTTTTACGATTGAAGAAAAGTGTAACCCGGATTCCTTGTTCAGCGTTAGGAAGAGGTTGTGAGGTTTCCTGCATATGAGGACTCCCTTTCCCCAGATGCGTGCTTCAAATCTCTGATACATTTTTGCCCCTTAGTAAGACGCCCTGTAGGTTTTTGGGATTTGAGGACTCGTGTTACCTAGATTCCTTATTCTTCCGTAGTAAGAGGCCATGTATTTTCCCCTATATGAGGACTCCCATTACTCAAATCCCTGCTGCATTGTCAGTAATACGCAAGATATTTCTTGATGAGCATAGAAATCCAGTTGTTTGGATATCAATAGATAGACTCCCCTAAGAATTTTGGGGACCTGGAATCTAAGACTCCTGGTTAACCTTAACAAGATCTCCCTAAAATGTGGAATCTTCTAAATCCAATGTCCCAATTCCACCACTCCAATCACAAGAAATTTGTGTAGTTTGAGGTAACCTGAATCGAGGGATTTTGTACCAATATGCCATTTGATTCCTGGGGTACCTGATTATGGTCCAAGATGTTCATAAGTCACAAAAGGATATTTGGGCCAGATCCTCGATTACAACTATCAAGGGATAGAATGTTTCTGGTGATTTGTAGCGACAGTCTAAGGGTATCTATGGAGCTAGTAGCTCTGAAAAATGTGGGGACCCTAAAGCCCAGATTGCTGGTTAAACCTTATCAATAGTCCCTGTAGATCTGGCGAATTAGAACTCCTAGAACCAGATTTGCTTTTCGTTCTCAGCAAGATGCCCTGATTTTCCCTCGTGATCTGGATACAAAAGCTCTGTATACAAATTGGCAGATGCCCAGATATTACCTAGCGTCGTGGAATCCATCAATCCTGGTTACCCTTAAAAGTATGTAATAAATATTTGGCAACCTCAAAACACTGGGCCCTTATTGGAATAGAAAAACAAACAGAATTTTTAGGATTACAAGATACATCTTAAGGCAATTATACTTAGAAATATGGAGATAAGATTCTTTGGGTCCTGGAATCTGCCCTTTGATGTGTCGAGGAACCCAACGGACTTGTAAGTCCACATCCTCTGTTACAACTATCAAAACACCAGAATTTTGCTGAGAATCTAGAATGAAAAATTTGTCATATCCAAGAGGCCTGTAGCCCTAAAGAATGTGTGGAAATAGAATCCCAGATTCCAGATTAGTCCTTATAATGTGTCCATGTAGAATTCTTGAAGTGGTGACCCCTGTAACCCAGATGCATTTTGTTCCCAGAAAGACTCCTGGAAGTTACCTGGTGAAGGGGAAGTGCAAAAACTTATATACCAATTCTCATAAGCCCAAAAGGTCATTAGGGCCCTGGAATCCAAATTTGCTGGATCTCCTTTAAGAATACATCCTAAATATTTGGAAACACCAAATCCCAAGTTAGGAATATCAATCTAAAATTCCAGCAGTAGTTTCTGGATTAGAAGGTAAACCTGAAGTCAGAATTTACACGAAAAGTTGCGAGATGATTCCTTGGGTTGTGGAATCTGGCCTTACAACCTCCTGCAAAAAAAGCCGAGCAGATGGCCAGATTCTCTGTTACAACTAAGAAGAGAAGCAGCAGTTTCCTAGGAAATGGTAATTACAGATTTGTGGTACCTATACAGAAATTAGTTTTGAAATGTGTGGGGACTGGAACTCCAAGTTCCTGATTAGCATTTAGAAAATTCCTATAGTCTCCTAGGTATTAGAATTACCTTAAGTCAGGTAAAAATTAACAACTGTACAGAAGTTTGTTGGTCACATGCAAAACTGATTTCCCTGTTCCAAACTGGTAACGTGAATCAAAGCTTTCTGGTGACATTGTTTCCCAGATTCCTGTTTCATTCTCAGAAGAACGACCAGATGTTTCCCCGTACCCTAGAAGTCCAACACGTGGCTCCCAATAGAAAGATTTCAGAATGCTCCTATGGGCGTGTAAACCAAAACCCTGGTGCCCTCCCAAAAATACCTTCTAAACTTGGTGCAACATCTAAACCCAAGGTTATAATTCCGAATAGCTGAACTACCAGATGTTTCTGGAGTATGAGGTAACCAGCAACTCAGGGCTTATATTCAAAAAACCCGAAATGCTTACTTGTGCCCTGTAATTTGTCGTTTGAGCATCCAGATTCTAAATGGAATTTAGTGCCATATTATCATTTAAAGTATCGAGAGGTCCCGAATTTTGTGGGACTTTTGGAATGACTGAATCCTAATATTCACATAGGAAACAGCTCTGAAAAATATGGGGATGGGTAAGTCCGAGTTTCTGGGCCTGACCAAGATGCCCTGGACATTTCTGGAATTGAGGACTCTTGTAACCCAGATTAGTTTTTCTCCTTAGCAAGAGCCCATGTAGTTTCCTGTATATGAGGACTCCCATACTACAGATTCTTGCTTCGAAATCCTGATTATTGTGAGCCCTTAGCAAGATGACCAGTAGATTTTTGGCATTTCGGACTCATTTAAACCAAATTCTTTATCCTTTCTTAGAAAGAGGCTGTGAAGTTTTCTGTATATGAAGACTCCCAATACCAAGAACCTGTTTTGAAACCCTGTTTCGTATTTAGCCCTTAGAAAGATGCCTTGTAGGTTTTTAGGATCGAGGACATGTATATCCCAGAATCATTGTTCGTCCATTGCAAGAGGCTGTGAAGTTTTCTGATATGAGGACTCCCATTCCCCAGATTCGTGCTTCAAATCCCTGATAAATTTTTCTCCCTTTGTAAGACACCCTGTATGTTTTTGGGATATGAGGACTCATGGTACCCAGATTCCTTATTCTTCCGTTGTAAGAGGCCATGTAGTTTCCCATATATGAGGACTCCCATTACTCCCATTCCTGCTGAATTCTCAGTAATACCAAAGATATTACATTAAGAACATAGAATTATAGTTGGTTAGATATCAATACAAAGACTCACAAGAGGATTTGGGGGACCTGGAATCTATGATTCCTGGTAACCCCTAAGAAGACCTCCCTAAAATGTGGAATCTTCTAAATCTAATGTCTCAATTCCACCAGGCCGACAACAAGAAATTTGTGAAGTTTGAGGTAACCTGAATCGAAGGATTTTTTACCAATATACGATTTGATTCTTGGGTTACCTGATTATGGTCCTAGATGTTCATAATATACAAAAGGATATTTGGGCCAGATCCTCGATTACAACTATCAAGAGAATAGAATGTTCCTGTGGATGTGTAACAACAGATTAAGGGTATCTACAGAGCTAGTAGCTCTGAAAATTGTAGGGACCCTGAAGCCCAGATAGCTTGTTAAGCCTTATCAAGAGGCCCTGTAGATCTGGCAAATGAGAACTCCTACAACCAGATTTCCTTTTCGTTCTCAACAACATGCCCTGATTTTCCCTCGTGATGTGGATCCAAAAACTCTGCATAAAAATAGGCAGATGCCCAGAAATTACCTGGGGTCGTGGAATCCATGAATCCTGATTACACATAAAAGTATGTAATAAATATTTGGCAACCTCAAAACACCAGGCCCGTATTGGAATAGAAGGGCAAACAGAAGTTTAATATACATGATACAACTTAACGCGATTAATGCATACAAATATGCCGATAAGATTCTTTGGTTTTGGAATCTGCCATTTGTTGTCCTGAGGAACCCAACGAACTTCTAGGACCACATTCTCGGTTACAACTATCAAAAGACCAGAAGTTTGTTGAGAATCTATAGTGACAAAATAGTCATATCCACGAGGCCTGTAACCCTAAAGAATGTGTGGAAATAGAATCTCAGTTTCCAGATTAGAACTTACAATGTGTCCATGTAGAACTCTTGGAATGGCGAACTCCATAACCCAGATTCATTTTTTTCCAGAAAGACACCCAGAATATACCTTGGGACGTGGATGTACAAACTCTTATATACCAATACTCCTAAGCCCAAAAGTTCAGAAGGGCTCTGGAATCCAAGACTGCTGGATTCGCTTTAAGAAAGCGTCTTAAATATTTGGGAACACCTAATCTCAAATTAGCAATATCAATCTTAATTTCCTGCACTAGTTTCTGCATTAGGATGTAAAGCTGAAGTCAGAAATTACACGAAAGATGGCGAGATAATCCTTTGGGTTGTGGAATCTGGCCTTACAGCCTCCTGCAAAAAAAGCCGAGCAGATGGCCAGATTATCTGTTACAACTAAGAAGAGGAGCAGCAGGTTCCTGGGAATCGGTAATGAAAAATTTGTGGTACCTATACAGGAATTAGTTCTGAAATGTATGGGGACTGGGACTCCAAATTCCTGATTAGCATTTAGAAAATTCCTGTAGTCTACTTGGTATGAGAACTTCCGTAAGCCAGGGAAAAGTTAACAACTGCACAGAAGTTAGCTGGTCACATTCATACTGATTTCCATTGTGCTACATTGGTAACATGAGTAAAATCGTTCTGGTGACATAGTGTCCGAGATTCGTGCTTCAAATCCCTGATTCTTTTTTCTCCCTTAGTAAGACACCCTGTAAGTTTTTGGGATTGGAGGACTTGTGTTACCCAGATTCCTTATTCTTCCGTAGTAAGAGGCCATGTAGTTTCCCGTATATGAGGACTCCCATTACTCAAATTCCTGCTGAATTCTCAGTAATACCCGAGATATTTCGTGATGAGCATAGAATTCCAGTTGTTTGGATATCAATAGAAAGGCTCCCGTAAGGGTTTTGGGGACCTGAAATCTAAGATTCCTGGTTCCCCTTAACAAGACCTCCATAAAATGTGGAATCTTCTAAATCCAATGTCCCAATTCCACCAGGCCGACCACAAGAAATTTCTGTAGTTTGGGATAACCTGAACTGAGGGATTTTGTACCACTATGCCATTTGATTCCTGGGGTACCTGATTAGGGTCCTAGATGTTCACAAGACACAAAAGGATATTTTTCTGCCAGATCTTCGATTACAACTATCAAGAGAATAGATTGTTCCTGGGGATTTGTAATGACAAATTAAGGGTACGGAGCTAGTAGCTCTGAAAAATGTAGGAACTCTGAAGCCCAGATTGCTGATTAAACTTTACCAAGAGGCCCTATAGATCTGGCGAATGAGAACTCCTAGAAAAAGATTTCCTTTTCATTCTCAACAAGATGCCTTGAGTTTCCTTTGTGATGTGGATCAAAAACCTCTGTATACAAAAGAGCAGATGCCCAGAAATTACCTAGGGTCGTGGAATCCATGAATCCTGGTTACACTTAAAAGTACGTAATAAATATTTGGTAACCTCACAACACTTGGCCCATATCGGAATAGAAGGACAAACAGAAATTTTAGGAATACAAGATAAATCTTGAGGCGATAGATACATACAATTATGGTGATAAGATTCCTTATGTCCTGGAATCTGCCCTTTCTTGTCCCGAGGAACTCAATGGACTTGTAGGTACACATTCTCGGTTACAACTATCAAAAGACCAGAAGGTGGCTGAGAAATTATAATAAAAAAATTGTCATAAGCAAGAGGCCTGTAGCCGTAAAGAATGTGTGGAAATTGAATCCCAGGATCCAGATTAGCCCTTATAATGTGTCCATGTAGAATTCTTGCATTGGCGACACCCATAACCCAGATTCATTTTCTTCCCAGAAAGACTCATGGAAGTTTCCTGGGGACGTGGAAGTACAAACTCTTATATACCAATACTCATAAGCCCAAAAGGTCGGAAGGACCCTGGAATCCAAGATTGCCAGATCCCCTTTAAGAATACGTCCTAAATATTTGGGAACACATAATCCCAAGTTAGGAATATCAATCTAAAATTCCAGCAGTAGTTTCTGGATTAGGAGGTAAACCTGAAGTCAGAAATTACAGGAAAAATGACGTGATGATTCCTTGGGTTGTGGAATCTGCCATTACAGCCTCCTGCAAAAAAAGCCTAGTAGATGGCCAGATACTCTGTGACAACTATGAAGAGTAGCAGCGTTTTTCTTGGAATCGGTAATGACAGATTTGTGGTACCTATACAGTAATTAGTTCTGTAATGTGTGGGGACTCGGAGTACAAATTCCACTTAACATTTACTAAATTCTTGTAGTCCCCAAGGTATGAGAACTACCTTATGCCAGGGAAAAATTAACAACTGCCCAGATGTTTGCTGGTCACATGCAAACCGATTTCCCTTGTTCCACATTGGTAACATGAGTAAAAGCTTTCTGGTGACATAGTGTCCCAGATTCCTGTTTCATTCTCAGAAGAACAACCAGTTGTTTCCCCATTCCCTAGAAGTCCAGACACGTGGCTCCCAATAGAAAGACTCCAGAATGCTTCTATGGACTTGTAAACCAAGACCCTGGTACCCTCTCAAAAATAACTTCTAAACTTGGTGCAACATCTAAAGCCATGGACCTAATTCTGAATCGCTGAACTACCAGAAGTTTCTGGAGTAAGAGGTAACCCTGAATTCAGGATTTACATTCAAAAAACCCATTTCAGGTGTCCTGGAATTTGTCATTTGAGCATTCAGATTCTAAATCGACTTTAGTGCCATATTTTCGTTTAAATTATTGAGAGGTCCAGAATGTTGCGGGACTTTTGGAATGACTGAATTCTAATATGCACATAGGAAACAGCTCTGAAAAATACGGGGACGTCGAAGTTCGAGTCTTGTAGGCCTTACCAAGACGCCTTGGACATTTTTTTTGGTATTGAGGACTCTTGTAACCCAGATTCGTTATTCTCCTTAGCAAGAGCCCGTGTAGTTTCCTGTATATGAGGACTCCCATTCCCCATATTCTTGCTTTGAAATCCTGATTCTTGTTGAGCCCTTAGCAAGACACCCAGTAAATTTTTGGCATTTAGCACTCCTTTAAACCAGATTCTTTATCCTTTCTTAGGAAGAGGCTGTGTAGTTTCCTGTATATTGACTCCCAATACCGAGACCCTGTTTTGAAACCCCGATTCTTATTTAGCCCTTAGAAAGACACCCTGTAGGTTTTTAGTATTGAGGCCATGTGTATACCAGAATCCGTGCTCGTCCTTTGCAAGAGGCTGTGAAGTTTTCTGTATATGAGTACTCCCATTCCCCAGACTCATGCATCAAATCCCTGAGACATTTTTCTCCATTAGTAAGACACCCTGTATGTTTTTGGGATTTGAGGACTCGTGTAACCAGATTCCTTATTCTTCCGTTTTAAGAGGCCATGTAGTTTCCATTAAAAGAGGATTCACATTACTCCAATTCCTGCTGAATTCTCAGTAATACCATAGATATTTCGTGATGAGCATAGAATTCCAGTTGTTTGGATATCAATAGAAAGACTCCCATAAAAGTTTTGGGGACCTGGAATCTAAGATTCCTGGTTCCCCTTAACAAGACCTCCCTAAAATGTGAAATCTTCTAAACAAAATGTCCCAATTCCACCATGCCAAACACAAGAAATTTCTGAAGTTTTAGGTTATCTGAATCGAGAGATTTTTTACCAATAGGCCATTTGATTCCTGGGGTACATGAATATGGTCCTAGTTGTTCAAAAGTCACAAAAGTATATTTGGGACAGATCCTCGATTACAACTATCAAGAGAATAGAATGTGCTGGGATTTGCAACGACAGATTGAGGGAATCTACGGAACTAGTAACTCTGAAAAATGTAGGGTCCCTGAAGCCCAGATTTCTGATTAAACCTTATCAAGTGACCCTGTAGATCTGGCGAATGAGAACATTTCCTGTCGTTCTCAACAAGATGCCCTATTTTGTCTCATGATGTGGATTCAAAAACTCTGTATACAAAGAGGAAGATGCCCAGAAATTACCTAGGGTTGTGGAATCCATGAATCCTGGTTATACTTTAAAGTACGTAATAAATATTTGGCAACCTCAAAACACTTGGCCCGTATCGGAATACAAGGACAAGCAGAAGTTTTAGGATTACAAGATACATCTTAAGGCGATAGATACATACAATTATGGCGATAAGATACTTTGTGTCCTGGAATTTGCCCTTTGTAGTCCCGAGGAACCCAGCGGACTTGTAGGTACACATTCTCCGTTACAACTCTCAAAAGACCACAAGTTGGCTGAGAAATTTTAATTATAACATTGTCCATATCAAGAGGCCCGTAGCCCTAAATAATGTGTGGAAATAGAATCTCAGATTCCCGAATAACCCTTATAATGTGTCCATGTAGAATTCTTGGATTGGAGACCACCTTAAACCAGATATATTTTGTTCTCAGAAACACTCCCGGAAGTTACCTGGGGACGTGGAAGTACAACTCTTATATACCAATACTCATAAACTCAAAAGGTCAGAAGGGCCCTGGATTCGAAGATTGCTGTTTTCGTTTTAAGAATGCACCTAAATATTTGGGAACACCTAATTACAAATTAAGAATATCAATCTAAAATTCCAGCAGTACTTTCTGGATTAGGAGGTAAACCTGAAGTCAGAAATTACACCAAAAATATCGACATCATTTCTAGGGTTGTGGTATCTGACCTTACAGCCTCCTGCAAAAAAAGCAGAGCAAATGGCCAGATTCTCTGTTACAACTGATAAGAGAAGCCTCAGGATCCTGGGAATCGGTAATGACAGATTTGTGATACCTATACAGGAATTAGTTCTGAAATGTGTGGGGACTGGGACTCCAAATTCCTGATAAGCATTTAGAAAATTTCTGTAGTCTCCTAGGTATGAGAACTACCTTAAGCCAGGGAAAAATTTAAAACTGCCCAGATGTTTGCTGGTCACATGCAAACTGATTTCCCTTGTTTCACATTGGTAACATGAGTCAAAGCTTTCTGGTGAAATATTGTCCGAGATTCCTGTTTCGTTCTCAGAAAAATGACCAGATGTTTCCTCCTTCCCTAGAAGACCAGACACGTGGCTCCCAAGAGAAAGACTCCAGAATGCTATTATGGACTTGTAAACCAAACCCTCCCATAAATACCTTCCAATATTACCTTCTAAACATGGTGCCACATCTAAACCCAAGGACCTAATTCTGAATAGCTGAACTACCAGAAGTTTCTGGAGTAGGTGGTAACCCTCAACTCAGGGCTCACATTCAAAATACCTGAAATGATTACTTGTGTCCTGGAATTTGTCATTCGAGGATCCAGAATCTAAATGGACTTTTAGTGCCATATTTTCGTTTAAACAATCGAGAGGTCCAGAATGTTGCAGAACTTTTGGAATGACTGAATCCTAATATGCACATAGGAAACAGATCTGAGTGATATGGGGATGTGGAAGACCGAGTCGTGTGGGCCAGACCAAGATGCCCTGGACATTTTTGGAATTGAGGGCTCGTGTAACCCAGATTCGTTATTCTTTCTTAGCTAGAGCCTGTGTAATTTCCTGTATATTAGGACTCCCATTCCCCAGATTCTTGCTTCGAAATCTTTGTTCTTGTCGAGCCCTTAGCTAGACGCCCTGTAGATTTTTGGCATTTAGGACTCGTTTAAACCAGATTCTTTATCCTTTCTAAGAAAGAGGCTGTGTATTTCCTGTATATAAAGACTCCCAATACAGAGATCCTGTTTCAAAAAACTGATACTTATTTATCCTTTAAAGACGACTTGTAGGTTTTCAGGATCGAGGACATCTTTAAAGCAGATTCTTTGTCAGTACTTAGCAAGAGGTTGTGAATTTTCCTGTATATGAGGACACCTGCACTCCAGATTCGTGCTTCAAATCTCTGATACATTTTTGTGCCTTAGTAAGACACCTAGTAGGATTTTGTTATTTGAGTTCTCGTCTACCCAGATTCTTTATTCTTCCGTGGTAAGAGGCCATGTAGTTTCCCGTATATGAGGACTCCCATTCCCAAATTTCTGCTGAATTCTCAGTAATACCCGAGATATTTTATGATGAGCATAGATTTCCAGTTGTTTGGATATCCATAGAAAGACTCCCATAAAGGTTTTGGGGACCTGGAATCTGAGTTTCCTGTTTCCCTTAACAAGACCTCCCTAAAATTGGAATCTTCTAAATCCAATGCCCCAATTCCACCAGGCCGACCACAAGAAATTTCTGTAGTTTGAAGTAACCTGAAACGAGGGATTTTGTACCAATATGCCATTTGATTACTGGGGTACATGATTATGGTCCTAGATATTCATACATCACTAAAGGATATTTGGGCCAGATCCTCGATTACAACTATCAAGAGAATAGAATGTTCCTGGGGATTTGTAACGACAGATTAAGGGTATCTACGGAGATAGTAGCTGTGAAAAATGTAGGGACCCTGAAGCCCAGATTTCTGATTAAACCTTATCAAGAGGACCTGTAGATCTGGAAAATGAGAATTCCTAGGACCAGATTTCCTTTTCGTTCTCAACAAGATGCCCTGACTTTCCCTCGTGATGTGGATCCAAAAACTCTGTATACAAATAGGCAGATGCCTAAAAATTACCTAAGGTCGTGGAATTCATGAATCCTGGTTACACTTAAGAGTACGTAATACATATTTGGCAACCTCATAACACCAGGCCTGTATCGGAATAGAAGGACAAACAGTAGTTTTAGGATTACAAGATACATCTTAAGGCAACAGATACATACAAATATGGCGATAAGATTCTTTGTGTCCTGGAATCTGCCCTTTGTTGTCCCGAGGAACCCAACAGACTTGTAGGTCCACATTCTCGGTCACAAGTGTCAAAAGACCAGAAGGTGGCTGAGAAATTGCAATGACAAAATTGTCATATCCAAGAGGTCTGTAGTCCTGAAGAATGTGTGTAAATAGAACCCCTTAATCCAGATGAGCCCTTATAATATGTCCGTGTAGAATTCTTGGATTGGCGACCCCTGTATCTCAGATTAATTTTGTTCCCAGAAAGACTCCCAGAAGTAATCTGGGAACGTGGAAGTAAAAACTCTTATATCCCAATACTCATAACCACGAAGTTTCAGGAGGGCCCTGGAATCCAGGATTGCTGGAACCCCTTAAGAATACGTCCCAAATATTTGGGAACACCTAATCCCAAGTTAGAAATATCAATCTAAAAATCCAGCAGTACTTTCTGGATTAGGAGGCAAACCTGAAGTCAGATATTACACGAAAAATGGCGTGATGATTCCTTGGGTTGTGGAATCTGGCCTTACAGCCTACTGCAAAAATAGCCAAGCAGAAGGCCAGATTCTCTGTTACAACTGAGAAGAAGAGCAGCACGTTCCTGGGAATTGGTAATGACAGATTTGTGGTACCTATACAGGATTTGGTTCTGAAATGTGTGGGGACTGGGACTCCAAATTCCGAATTAGCATTTAGAAAATTCCTGTAGGCTCCTAGATATGAGAACTAACTTAAGCTAGGGAAAAATTAACAACTACCCAGAAGTTTGTTGGTCACATGCAAACAGATTTCCCTTGTTCCACATTGGTAACATGAGTCAAAGCTTTCTAGTGACATAGTGTCTGAGATTCCTGTTTCGTTCTCAGGAAAATGACCAGATGATTCCCCATTCCCTGGAAATCCAGACTTGTGGCTCCCAAGGGAAAGACTCCAGAATGCTCCTATGGACTAATAAACCAAGACCCTTGTGCCCTCCCAAAAATACTTTCTAAACATGGTGCCACATCTAAACCCAAGAACCTAATTCTGAATACCTGTACTATCAGAAGTTTCTGGAGTACGAAGTAACCCTGAACTCAGGGCTTACATTCATAATACCTGAAATGATTACTTGTGTCCTGGAAATTGTCGTTAGAGGATCCAGAATCTAAATGGATTTATTTTCGTTTAAATTATCGAGAGGTCCAGAATGTTGTGGAACTTTTGGAATTACTGAATCCAAATATGCACATAGGAAACAGCTCTGAAAAATATGAGGACGTTGAAGTCCGCGTCTTGTGGGCATGACCAAAACTCCCTGGACATTTTTTGAATTGAGGAATCATGTAACCCCGATTCGTTATTCTTCCTCAGCAAGAGGCCTTGTAGTTTCCTGTATATGAAAACTCCCATTCCCCAGATTCTTGCTTTGAAATCCTTGTTATTGTTGAGCCTTTAGCAGGACGTCCAGTAGATTTTTGGCAGTAAGGACTCGTTTAAACCACATTCTTTATCATTTCTTAGGAAGAAGCTGTATAGCTTCTTGTATATGAAGACTCCCAATACTGAGATCGTGTTTCAAAACCCTGATACTTATTTAGCCCTTAAAGATGCCTTGTAGGTTTTTAGGATTGAGGACATGTTTAACCCACATTCCGTGTTCGTCCTTAGCAAGAGGTTGTGAAGTTTCCTGTATATGAGGACTCCCGTACCCCAGATAAGTGCTTCAAACCCCTGATACATTTTTCTGCCTTAGTAAGACACCCTGTAAGTTTTTGGGATTTGAGGACTCATGCTACCCAGATTCCTTTTTCTTCCGTAGTAAGAGGCCTTGTAGATTCCCGTATATGAGGACTCCCATTACTCAATTTCCTGCTGAATTCTCAGTAATAACCAAGATATATCGTGATGAGTATAGAATTCCAGTTGTTTGGATATCAATAGAAAGACTCCCATAAGGTATTTGGGGACCTGGAATCAAAGATTCCTGGTTTTCCTAAACAAGACCTCCATAAAATATGGAATATTCTAAATCCAATGGCTCAATTCCACCTGGCCGATCACAAGAAATTTCTGTAAATTGAGGTAACCTGAATCAAAGTATTTTGTACCAATATGCCATTTGATTCTTGGGGTACTTGATTATGGCCCAAGATATTGATAAGACACAAAAAGATATTTGGGCCAGATCCTCAATTACAACTATCAAGAGAATAGAATGTTTCTGGGGATTTGTAATGACAGATTAAGGGTATCTACGGAGCTAGTAGCTCACAAAAATGTAGGGACCCTGAATCCCAGATTGCTGGTTAAACCTTATCAAGAGGCCCTCTAGATCTGACGAATGAGAATGCCTAGAACCAGAATTCCTTTTCGTTCTCAACCAGATTTTCCCACGTGATGTGGATCCAATAACTCTGTATACAAATAGGCAGATCCCCAGAAATTACCGGGGGTCGTGGAATCTCTGAATCCTGGTTACCTTTAAAAGTACGTAATAAATATTTGGCAACCTCAAACACTAGGTCCATAAAGGAATAGAAGAGTAAACAGACGTTTTAGGATTACATGATACATCTTAAGACGATAGATTCATGCAAATATGGTGATAAGATTCTTTCGGTCCTGGAATTTGCCCTTTGTTATCTCGAGGAACCCAACGAACTTGTAGGTCCACATTCTCGGTTACAACTATCAAAAGACCAGAAGGTTGCTGAGAATCTACAATGACAAAATTGTCATATCCAAGAGGCATGTAGGCCTAAAGAATGTGTGGAAATAGAATCCCAGAGTCCAGATTAGCTCTTAAAATATGTCCATGTCGAATTTTAGAATAGTCGACACCCATAACCCAGATACATTTTGTTCCCAGAAAGACTCTCGAAAGTTACTTGGGGACGAGGAAGTACAAACTCTTATATACAAATACTCATAAGCCCAAAAGGTCAGAAGGGCCAGGAATCCAAGATTGCTGGATTCCCTTTAAGAATACATCCTAAATATTTGGGACACCCTAATCCAAAGTTAGGAATATCAATCTAAATTTCCAGCAGTAGTTTCTGGGTTAGGAGGTAAACCTGAAGTCAGAAATCACACGGAACATGGCTAGATGATTCCTTGGGTTGTGGAATCTGGCCTTACAGCCTCCTGCTAAAAAAGACGAGCAGATGGCCAGATTCTCTGTTACAACTAAGAAGAGGAGCACCAGGTTCCTGGGAATCGGTAATGACAGATTTGTGGTAACTACACAAGAATTAGTTCTGAAATGTGTGGGGAGTGGACTCCAAATTCCTGATTAGCATTTAGAAAATTCCTGTAGGCTCCTAGGCATGGGAACTACCTTAAGCCAGGAAAAAATTAACAACTGCCCAGAAGTTTGCTGGTCTCATGCAAACGGATTTGCCTTGTTCCATCTTGGTAACATGAGTCAAAGCTTTCGGGTGATATTAGTGTCCGAGATAACAGTTTCGTTCTCAGACGGACGACCAGATATTTCCCCATTCCCTAGAAGTCCAGATACGTGGCTTTTAAGAGAAAGACTCCAGAATGCTCCTATGGACTTATAAACCAAGACCCTGGTGTTCTCCCAAAAATAACTTCTAAACATGGTGCCACATCTAAACCCAAGAACCTAACTCCGAATACCTGTACTATCAGAAGTTTCTGGAGTACGAGGCAACCCTGAACTCAGGACTAACATTCAAAATACCCGAAATGATTACTTGTGTCCTGGAATTTGTCGTTAGAGGATCCAGAATCTACATGGACTTCTAGTGCCATATTTTCGTTTAAACTATCGAGTGGACCAGGTGTTGTGGGTCTTTTGGAATGACTGAATCCTAAAATGAACATAGGAAACAACTCTGAAGAATATGGTGACATGAAAGTCCGAGTCTACTAGGCCTTACCAAGACGCCATGGACATTTTTGGAACTGAGGACTCGTGTAACCCAGATTCGTTATTCTTCCTTAGCAAGAGGCCGTGTAGTTTCCTCTATATGAGGACTCCTATTCCCCAGATTCTTGCGTCGATATCCTGATTATTTTTAAGCCCTTAGCAACACGCCCAGTAGATTTTTGGCATTTAGGACTCATTTAAACCAGATTCTTTATCCTTTATTAGGAAGAGGATGTGTATTTTCCTGTAAATGAAGACTCCCAATACTGAGATCTTGTTCGAAACCCTGATCTTATTTAGCCCTTAGAAAGTCGACCTGTAGGTTTTTAGATTCGAGGACATGTGTATCCCAGATTCCTTGTTCGTCGTTAGCAAGAGGTTGGGAATTTTACTGTATATGAGGACTCCCGTTCCCCAGATTCGCGCGTCAAATTCCTCATATATTTTTCTGCCTTGGTAAGACACCCTGTACGTTTTTGGGATTGAGGACTTGTGTTACCCACATTCCTTATTCTTCCGTACTAAGAGGCCATGTATTTTTTCCGATATGAGGACTCCCATTACTTAAATTCCTGCTGCATTGTCAGTAATACATGAGATATTTCATGATGTGCATAGAATTACAGTTGTTTGGATATCAATAGAAAGACTCCCCTAAGGTTTTTGGGGACCTGGAATCTAAAATTCCTGGTTAACCTTAACAAGACCTCCCTAAAATGTGGAATCTTCTCAAACCAATGTCCCAATTCCACCAGGCCATCCCCAAGAAATTTCTGTAGTTGGATGTAATCTGAATCGAGGGATTTTGTACCAATATGCCATTTTATTCCTGGGATACCTGATTATGGTTCAAGATGTTCATAAGTCACAAAAGGATATTTGGGCCAGATCCTCAATTACAACTATCAACGGACAGAATGTTTCTGGGAATTTGTAGTGACAGATTAAGGGAATCTACAGAGCTAGTAGCTCTGAAATATGTAGGAAACCTGAAGCCAGATGCTGGTTAAACCTTATCAAGAGTCCCTGTAGATCTGGAGAATGAGAACTCCTAGAACCAGATTTCCTTTTCGTTCTCAACAAGATGCCTAGATATTCCCCCGTGATGTGTATCCAAAAACTCTGTATACAAATAAACAGATACCCAGAAATTACCCAGGGTCGTGAAATCCATGAATCCTCATTACACTTAAAACTATGTAATAAATATTTGGCCACCTCAAAACACCCGGCCCGTATTAGAATAGAAGGACAAAAATAAATTTTAGGATTACAAGATACACCTTAAGGTGATAGATGCAACAAATATGGCGATAAGATTCTTTGGGTCCTGGAATTTGCCCTTTGTTGCCCCAAGGAACCCAATGGACTTAGAGGTCCACATTCTCGGTGACAACTATCAAAAGGCCAGAAGTTTGCTGAGAATCTATAATGACAAAATTGTCATAGTCAAGAGGCCAGTAGCCCGAAAGAATGCGTGGAAATACAATCCCAGATTCCAGATTAGCCCTTTGGATGTGTCCATGTAGAATTCTTGGATGGGTGACCCCCATAACCCAAATTCATTTTGTTCCCAGAAAGTCTCTGGGAAGTTACCTGGGGATGAGGAAGTACAACCTCTTATATACCAATACTCCTAAGCTCAAAATTTCAGAAGTGTCCTGGAATCCAAGATTGCTGGATCCCCTTTAAGTCTACGTCCTAAATATTTGGGAATGCCTAATCCCAAGTAAGGATATCAATCTAAAATTCCAGCAGTAGTTTCTGGATTAGGAGGTAAACCTGAATTCAGAAATTACACGAAAAATGGCGAGATCCTTCCTTGTGTTTTGGAATCTGGCCTTAACCCTCTGTTATAACTAAGAAGAGGAGCACAAGGTTCCTGGGAATCGGTAATGACAGACATGTGGTACCTATATAGGAATTAGTTCTGAAATGTGTGGGGACTGGGACTCCAAATTCCTGATTACCATTTAGAAAATTCCTGTAGGCTCCTAGGTGTGAGAAGTACTTTAAGCCAGGAAAAAATTAACAATTGCCCAGAAGTTTTCTGGTCACATGCAAACTGATATGCCTTGTTCCACATTGGTAACATGAGTAAAAGCTTTCTGGTGAAATAGTGTCCGAGATTCCTGTTTTGTTCTCAGAAGAACGACCAGATGTTTCCCCATTCCATAGAAGTCCAGACACGTGGCTCCGAAAAGAAAGATTCCAGAATGGTCCTATGGACTTGTAAAGGAAGACCCTGGTGTCCTCCCAAAAATACCTTCAAAACTTGGTGCATTATCTAACCCAAGGTCTTAATTTCGAATAGCTGAACTATCTGAAGTTTCTGGAGTACGAGGAAACTCTGAACTCAGGGCTTACATTCAAAAAACCCAAAATGATTACTTGTGTCCTGGAATTTGTCATTAGAGGATCCAGATTCTAAATGAACTTTTAGTGTCATATTTTCGTTTGAACCATCGAGAGGTCCACAATGAAGTGGGACTTTTGTAATGACTGAATCCAAATATGCACATTGAAAACAGCTCTGAAAAATATGGGGACGTCGAAGTCCGAGTCTTGTTGGCCTTACCAAGACGCCCTGGACATTTTTGGAATTGAGGACACGTGTAACCCAGATTCGTTATTCTTTGTTAGCAAGAGGTGGTGTAGTTTCCTGTATATGAGGACCCCCATTCCCCATATTCTTGCCTTGAAATCCTTATTCTTTTTGAGCCCTTAGCAAGACACCCAGTAGATTTTTGGCATTAAGGATTCATTTAAAGCAGATTCTTTATCTTTTCTTAGGAATAGACTGTGTAGTTTCCTGTATATGAAAACTACCAATAACGAGATCCTGTTTCGAAACCCTGATTCTTATTTTGACCTTAGAAAGATGCCCTGTAGGTTTGTAGGATCAAGGATATGTGTTTCCCAGATTCCTTGTTCGGCCTTAGCAAGAGTTTGTGTAGTTTTCTGTATATGAGGTCTCCCATTCCCAGATTCGTGCTTCAATCTCTGATATTATTTTTTCCCTTAGTAAGACACCCTGTATGTTCTTGGGATTTGAGGTCTCATGTTACCCAGATTCCTTATGTTTCTGTAGTAAGAGGCCATGTAGTTTCCTGTATATGACGACTCCCATTACTCAAATTCCTGGTGAATTCTCAGCAATACTTGAGATATTTTGTGATGAGCAGAGAATTCCAGATGTTTGGATATCAATAGTAAGACTCCCCTAAGGGTTTTGGGGACCTGGAATCGAAGATTTTTGGTTCCCCTTAACAAGACCTACCTACAATATGGAATCAACTAAATCCAATGTTCCAATTCCACCAGGCCGACCACAAGAAATTTCTGAAGTTTGAGGCAACCTGAATTGAAGGATTTTTTAATAATATGCCATTGGATTCCTAGGGTACATGATTATGGTCCTAGATGTTCATAAGACACAAAGGATATTTGGGCCAGATCCTCGATTACAACTATCAAGAGAATAGAATGTTCCTGGGGATTTGTATCGACAGATTAAGGGTATCTACGGAGCTAGTAGCTCTGAAAAATGTAGTGACCCTGAATCCCAGATTGCTGGTTAAACCTTATCAATAGGACCTGTAGATCTGGCAAATGAGAACTCCTAGAACCAGATTACCTTTTCGTTCTCAACAAGATGCCCTGATTTTCCCTAGTGATGTGGATCCAAAAACTCTGTATGCAAATAGGCAGATTCCCAGAAATTACCTAGGGTGGTGGAATCCATGAATACTGGTTAGACTTAAAAGTATGTAATAAATATTTGGTAACCTCAAAACACTGGGCCCGCATCAGAATAGAAGGGCAAACAGAAGTTTTAGGATTACAAGATAAATATTAAGGCGATAGATACATACAAATATGGTGATAAGATTCTTTGGGTCCTGGAATCTGCCCTTTATAGTCCCGAAGAACCCAACGGACTTTTAGGTCCACATTCTCGTTTACAACTATCAAAAGACCAGAAGGTTGCTGAGAATTTATAATGACAAAATTGTTATATCCAAGATGAATGTAGCCTTAAAGAATGTGTGGAAATAGAATCTCAGATTCCAGATTAGTCATTAAATATGTCCATGTCGAATTGTTGGATTGGGGACTCCCGTAACTGAGATTCATTTTGTTCTCAGAAAGAGTATCAGAAGTTTCCTGGGGACGTGGACGTACAAATTCCTATATACCAATACTCATATGCCCAAAAGTTCAGAAGGGCCCTGGAATCCAAGATTGCTGGATCTCCCTGAGGAATACGTTCTAAATATTTGGGAAAACCGAATTCCGGATAGCTGAACTACCAAAGGTTTATGGAGTACGAGGTAAGCATGAACTCAGGGCTTACATTCAAAAAACCTGAAATGATTTCTTGTGTCCTAAAATTTGTCGTTAGAGGATCCAGAATCTAAATGGACTTTTAGTGCCACATTTCCGTTTAAACTATTGAGAGGACCAGAATATTGCAGGACTTTTGGAATGACTGAATCCTAATATGCACATAGCAACCAGCTCTGAAAAATATGTGCACATCGAAGTATGACTCTTGTAAGCCTTACCAAGATGCCCTGAACTTTTTTGGAATTGAGGACTCGTGTAACCCAGATTCATTATTCTTCCTTACCAAGAGCCCGAGTAATTTCCTGTATATGAGGACTTCCATTCCCCAGATTCTTGTTTCGAAATCCTGATTCTTGTTGAGCCCTCAGCAAGACACCCAATAGATTTTTGGCATTTAGGACTCGTTAAAATCAGATTCTTAATCCTTTCTTAGGAAGAGGCTCTGTAGTTTACTGTATATGAAGAATCCCAAAACCGAGATCCTGTTTCAAAACACTGATTCCTATTTAGCCCTTAGAAATACACCTTGTAGTTTTTTAGGATCGAGGGCATGTGTAACCCAGATTCCCTGTCCGTCTTCAGCAAGAGGTTGTGAAGTTTCCGGTATATGAGGACTCCCATACCCCAGATTCGTGCTTCAAATCCCTGATACACTTTTCTCCCTTAGAAAGACAGGCTCTAGGCTTCTGGGATTTGGGGACTTGTGTTACCCAGATTCCTTATTCATTCCTAGTAAGAAGCCATGTAGTTTCCTGTATATGAGGACTCCCATTACTCAAATTCCTGCTGAATTCTCAGTAATACCCGAGATATTACGTGATGAGCATAGAATTCAAGTTTTTTGGATATCACTAGAAAGACTCACATAAGATTTTGGGGGACCTGAAATCTAGGATTGCTGGTTTCCCTTAACAAGACCTCCCTACAATGTGAAATCTTCTAAATCCAATGTCCCAATTCCACCAGGCAGTCCACAAGAAATTTCTGTAGTTTGAGGTAACCTGAATCGAGGCATTTTGTATCAATATGCCATTTGATTTCAGGGGTATCTGATTATGGCCCTAGATATTCATAAGACACAAAAGGATATTAGGGCCAGATCCTCGATTACAACTATCAAGAGAAGAGAATGTTCCTGCGGATTTATAATGATAGATTAAGGGTATCTAAAGAGCTAGTAGCACTGAAAAGTGTAGAGACTTTGAAGCCCAGATTGCTCTTTAAATCTTATGTATAGGCCCTGTAGATCTGGCAAATGAGAACTCATACAACCAGATTTCCTTTTCGTTCTCAACAGGATGCCCTGATTATCCCTCGTAAAGTGGATCCAGAAACTCTGTATACAAATAGGGAGATGCCCAGAAATTACCTAGGGTCGTGTAATCCATGAATACTGGTTACCCTGGAAAGTACGTAATAAATATTTGGCAACCTCAAAACACCTGTCTGTGTAGTTTCCTGTATATGAAGACTCCCAATACGGAGATCCTGTTTCCAATTCCTGATTAGCATTTAGAAAATTCATGTAGGCTCTTAGGTATGAGAACTACCTTAATTTAGGGAAAAATTAACAACTGCCCAGAAGTTTGCTGGTCACATGCATACTGATTTCCCTTGATGCATATTGGCAACATGAGTCAAAGGTTTCTGGAGACATAATGTCCGAGATTCCTGTTTCGTTCTCAGAAGAACGACCAGATGTTTCCCGTTCCCTCGAAGTCCAGACACGTGGCTCCCAATAGAAAGTCTCCAGAATGCTCCTATGGTATTGTAAACCAAGACCCTGGTACCCTCCAAAAAATACCTCCAAAACTTGGTGCAACTTCTTAACCCAAGTTCCTAATTCCGAATAGCTGAGCAAGCAGAATTTTCTGGAGAACAAGGTAACCCTGACCTCAGGGCTTACATTCAAAAAACCGAAATGATTTCTGGTGTCCTGGAATTTTGTCCTTAGAGGATCCAGGATCTAAATGGACTTTTAATGCCATATTTTCATTTAAACTATCGAGACGACCAGAATGTTGTGGGACTTTTGGAATGACTGAATACTAATATGCACATAGGAAATAGCTTTGGAAAATATGGGGATGTCGAAGTACGAGTCTTGTAAACCTTACCAAGAAGCCTTGGACATTTTTGGAATTGAGGACTCGTGTAACCCAGATGCATCATTCTTCCTTAGCAAGAGCCCTTGTAGTTTCCTGTGTATTAAGACTCCCAATACCGAGATCCTGTTTTGAAACCCTGATTCTTATTTAGCCCGTAGAAAGATGCCCTGGAGCTTTTTAGGATCGAGGACATGTGTAATCCTGATTCCTTGTTCGTTCTTAGCAAGAGGCTGTGAAGTTTTCCATATATGAGGACTCCCGTTGCCCTGTTTCGTGCTTTAAATCCCTGATACATTTTTCTCCGGTAGTAAGACACCCTGTGGGTTTTTGGGATTTGAAGATTCGTATTATCCAGATTCCTTATTCTTCCGTAGTTAGAGGCCATGTAGTTTTCCGTATATGAGGACTCCCATTACTCAAATTCCTGCGGAATTCTCAGTAATACCAGAGATATTTCATGATGAGCATAGAGTTTCTGTTGTTTGGATATCAATAGAAAGACTCCCAAATTTGGGGGGAATATGGAATCTAAGTTTCCTGGTTTCCATTAACAAGACCTCCCTAAAATGTGGAATCTTCTAAATCCAATGTCCAAATTCCACCAGGTTGACCACTAGAAATTTCTGTAGTTTGAGGTAACCTGAATAGAGGGATTTTATACCAATATGCCTTTTGATTCCTGGGATACCTGATTATGGTTCTAGATGTTCATAAGACACAAAATGATATTTGGGCCAGATCCTCGATTACAAGTATCAAGAGAATAGAATGTTCCTGGGGATTTGTAATGACAGATTAAGGGTATCTACGGAGCTAGTAACTCTGAGAAATGTAGGAACACTGAAGCCCAGATTGCTGATTAACCCTTATCAAGAGGCCCTGTAGATCTGGCCAATGAGAATACCTAGAACCAGATTTCCTTTTCATTCTCAACATGATGCCTGATTTTCTCTCGTGTTGTACATGCAGAAACTCTCCATACAAATAGGCAGATGACCAGAAATTACCTGGGTCTTGGAATCCATGAATCCTGGTTACACTTAAAAGTACGTAATTAATATTTGGCCACCTCAAAACACCGGGCCCATATCAGAATAGAAGGACAAACAGAAGAATTAGGATTACAGGATACATCTTAAGGCGATAGATATATACAAATATGGTGACAAGATTATTTCAGTCCTCGAATCTGCCTTTGTTGTCCCGAGGAACACAACGAACTTGTAAGTCCACATTCTCTGTTACAACTTTCAAGAGACCAGAAGGATGCTTAGAAACTATAATAACAAAATTGTCATATCCAAGAGGCCTCTATCCCTAAAGAATGTGTTTAAATAGAATCCCAGATTCCAGATTAGCCTTTATAATATGTCCATGTAGAATTTTTCGATTGGCATTCCCTGTAACCCAGATTCATTTTGTTCTCAGGAAGACTCCCGGAAGTTACCTGGGGACGTGGAAGTACAAACTCTTTTATACAAATTCTCATAAGCTCAAAAGGTCAGAACGGCCCTGGAATCCAAGATTGCTGGATCCCCTTTAAGAATACGTCCTATATATTTGGGAACACCTAATCCCAAGTTAGGAATAAAATCTAAATTTCCAGTAGAAGTTTCTGGATTAGGAGGTAAACCCGAAGTCAGAATTTACACGAAAAGTGGCGAGATGATTCATGGGCTTGTGGAATCTGGCCTTACAACCTGCTGTAAAAAAAACCGAGCAGATTATCAGATTCTCTGTTACAACTAAAAAGAGGAGCAGCAGGTTCCTGGGAA
>NW_007234015.1:0-6950 GCF_000164805.1 Carlito syrichta | reverse complement strand
CAGGTATCTCAGTGTGGTTTTGATTTGCATCTCCTTGATGATTAGTGAGGTTGAACATTTCTTCATATGTCTGTTGGCTGCTCGGATGTCTTCCTTTGAGAATTGTCTGTTCATACTTTTGCCCACTTTATAATGGGGTTGTTTTGTTTTGTTTTTTTCTTTTCAGCACATTTGAGTTACTTGTAGATCCAAGATGTTAAGCCTTTGTCAGACCTGGAGTTGGCAAATACTTTTTCCCAGTCTTTGGGCTGTCTTCCTGCTCTCTTGATGATTTCTTTGGCTTTGCAGAATCTTGTCAGTTTAATGAGTTCCCACTTGTCTATCTTATCTCTTATGGCCTGTGGGTTTTGGGTTTTGTTCAGGAATTGGATGCCAGTTCTAATTTCCATAAGGGTGTGTCTTACATTTTCTAAGGTTCTTATGGTTTCAGGTTTTACATTTAGGTCTCTGATCCATTTAGAGTTAATTTTTGTGTATGGGGATACATAGGGGTCTTGTTTGAGTCTTCTGCATGTGGTCAGCCAGTTTTCCCAGCACCATTTACTGAATAGGTTCTCCTCTCCCCAGTGGTAGATGGTGGAGACTTTGTCGAAGATGAGTTGGTTGAGAAATTGGGGTTTAGCTTCTAGGATCTCAATTCTATTCCATTGGTCTATATGCCTGTTTTTGTACCAATACAAAGCTGTTTGATTATTGTAGCTTTATAGTGAAGTTTGAAGTCTGGTAATGTGATACCACCTGTTTTTTTTCTTTTTCTTTTTTTTGCTGAGGATTGTTCTGGCTATTCTTGGTCATTTGTGTTTCCATATGAATTCCTGTATTGTTTTTTCTAGGTCTGAGAAGAATGTTGCAGGTAATTTGATGGGTATTGCATTAAATCTGTAGATTGCCTTAGGTTGGATGGACATCTTCACAATGTTGATTCTTCCAATCCATGAGCATGGGATATTTTTCCTCTTGTTTGTGTCATCTTTGATTTCTTTGAGCAGTGTTTGTAGTTTTCATTGTAAGGGTCTTTCATGTCTCTGATTAGGAAGATGTCAAGGTATTTCATCTTTTTTTGTGGCTATTGTGAATGGAATTGTGTTTTTTATTTGGGTTTGTGTTTATTATTGGTGTAAAGAAATTCGATTGTCTTTTGTACATTTATTTTATTTATTGACACTTTGCCAAAGTCCTTTATCAGTGTAAGGAGGTTTTTGACAGATTCTCTTGGGTTTTCAAGATACACGATCATGTCATCAGCAAAGGGAGATAACTTGACTTCCTCTTTTCATATTTGGATAACCCTGATTGCCTTCTCTTCTCTGATTGCTTTAGCCAGGACTTCCAATAAGATTTTGAACAGGAGGGGTGAGAGTGGGCATCCTTGTCTGGTTCCAGTTTTCAGGGGAAATGGTTCCAATTTTTGTCCTTTTAGGAGTATGCTGGCTGTGGGTTTCTCGTAGATGGCTTTTACTATTTTTTGGTATGTTCCCCGCATGCCTCGATGTTCAAGGGTTTTTATCAAGAAGGGGTGCTGGATTTTATCAAAAGCTTTTTCTGCATCTAATGATATAACCATGTGGTTTTTGTTTTGACATCCGTTGATGTATTTAATTACATTTATGGTTTTATGAATGTTGAACCAGGCTTGCATCCCAGGTTTGAAACCTATTAGGTCATGATGAATGATTTTTGAGATGTGTTGTTGAATCCGGTTTGCTAGGATCTTGTTAAGGATTTTACCATCTATGTTCATCAAAGATATTGGCCTGTAGTTCTCTTTTTTTGTTGGGTCTTTACCTGGCTTGGGTATCAATGTGATGTTAGCTTCATAAAATGATTTGGGGATAATTCCATCTTTCTCAATTGCCAGGAATACCTTCAATAGGATTTGTATCAGCTCCTCCTTAAATGTCCTGTAGAATTCTGCTGGAAAGCCATCTGGACCTGGGCTTTTTTTTTTTTAGATAGTTTTCTTATCATGTAGTCAATTTCCTTGATTGTTATCAATCTATTTAGGGTCTCAATTTCTTCTTGTTTCAACCTAGGCAGGTTGTGTGGTGTAAGAAAATCCTCCATTTCCTTAAGGTTTTCAAGTTTGTTTCCATACAAGTGTACATAGTAGTTTTTAATGATCTTTGTATTTCTTCAGGGTCAGATGTGACTTCATCTTTCGTGGTTTGTGCTTATTTGGGCTTTTTCTCTCTTTTTCTTGGTCAGTTTAGCTAGGGGAACATCAATCTTGTTTATCCTTTTGAAGAACCAGCTTTTTGTTTTATTGATTCTTTGTATAATCTTTTTGTCTTCTATGTCCTTGAATTGGGCTTGTATTTTGGTGATCTAGATTCTGCTGCTAAAATTAGGGTTTTGGTGGTCTTGCTTTTCCAACTTCCTTAGGTGGTTTGTTGGCTATTAATTTGTGATCCTTCCATTTTCTTCATGTGCATTTGTAGGGATATAAATTCCCCTCTTACTACAGCTTTCATGGTGTCCCAGAGATTTTGGTATGTTTCTTCATTTTCATTTGTTTCCAGGTATCTTTTAATCTCTGGTTTGATTTCATTGTTGACCCAGGAGTTATTTAGCATCATGCTGTTGAATGTCCGTGTCTTTGTGGGTTTTGGGGGGAACTTGTTGGTGTTAATGTTTATTTTTAGTCCACTGTGGTTCAAGAAGGTACATGGTAAAGTTTCGGTCGTTTTACATTTGCTTATACTTGATTTATGGTCAAGTATGTGGTTGATCTTAGAGTACGTTCCATGTGGTGATGAGTAGAATGTATATTCTGTGGTCTTTGGATGGAGTGTTCTGTAGGTATCAATTAAGTCCATTTGGTCAAGAGTCACATTGAGGTTTCAGATCTCATTGTTGACTTTTTGTCTTAATGCCCTGTCTGTGTTTGTGAGTGTGGTATTGAAGCCCCCAGCTATGATGGTGTTGGAGTTAATATCTGTTTTTAGTTTACCTAGAGGCTGCTTTATTAAAGTTGGTGCTCCTATGTTGGATGCATGCATTTTTAGGATGGATATTTCTTGTTGATGGATTGAATCTTTTATTATTATGTAGTGACCTTCTGTATCTTTTTTGATTTTTGATATCTTAAAGGATATTTTGTCTGAGATTAAGTTTGCAACTTCTCCTTTCTTTTGTGTTCTCTTTTTCTGAAAATTTGTTTCCCATCCTCTTACTTTGAGTTTGTGAGTGTCCTTTCTATTGAGGTGAGTCTCTTGAAGGCAATAAATTATTGCCTGGTGATATTTTATCCATGTTGCCATTCTATGTCTTTTCTGTGGTGCATTTACTCCATTAACATTCAAGCTAATTATTGAAACGTGAGAGTTGATCCCTATCATAATGTGCTTACAGAATTGCTGTTCTTGCTGTTTGTGTGTTGTCTTTCTTTTGGTTCTGGAGTTGGTTCATGTGTGTTTTTAAACTTTTGCCTGTACTCTTGTGAAGAACATTGTTGTTCTTTTTTCCTTTCTTCTGTGTTCAATACTTTCTTAAGTGTTTCTTGTAGAGGTGGACTGGTGGCAGCGTAGATTCTTAGGGATTGGATATCTGGGAAAGATTTCAATTCTCCCTCACTGATGAAGCTTAGCTTGGTTGGGTAGGTTATTCTTGGTTGAAATTGTTTATCTTTTAGAACTTTGAAGATAGGGCTCCAAGCTTTCCTAGCCTGGAGGGTTTTTGTAGATAAATCTGCTGCTATTCTAATTGGTCTTCCCTGGTAGGTAGTCTGACCATTTTCTCTTGCTGCCTTTAGGATTTTTTTCTTTTATACCTACTTTGTTTAGGCAAATTATTATGTGTCTGGGAGTAGGTCTTCTTATTTGTTGTCTTGCAGGGGTTCTCTGAATCTCTTGTCTTTAAATTTTTGCATCACTGATGAGATGAGGGGAGTTTTCTTGAATGATTTCATGAAATGCTTGTTCCAGTGTGGCCTCTCTTTCTCTCTCTGCCTCAGGAAGGCCAATTACTCTTAGTTTCGGTCTCTTGAAGTAATCATTCATCTCTTGAAGGTTTTGTTCTGTCTTTTTGAGCCTCTTTTCTATGTTTTTGACAGTTTGGGTTAGTTCTGTGTTTTGTTCTTCAAGCTCTGAGATTCTTTATTCTGCTTAGCTAATTCTACTTTCCATGTTTATTCGTTTGTTGTTTATTTCCATCACCATATTCTTTATGGCTGTTATTTCTGACATCAGCTCCTTCCTATTTTCTTCTTGTCTCTCCTCAATTTTCTTTTATTCTCTCTATTAATGTCTTGATGTCTGGGTTTGTTTCATCTGACCAGTCATTCTGGGGTCTCTTCATTGTCTGTGTTCCAAAGTCTGTTTTGTCAGTGTCTGTCCTCCCAGGGGTCTGTATGAGACCTATATACTTCTTTTGGTTTTTCTTCATTTGTGTGGTTAATTTTTTCCCCTCCCTACTTTTTCCTTATATTCACATCACCATCTTCTTTAATTCTGTTATTCAGGGGTGGAGGGGTTGTTTTTACTTCTATTCGTTCAATCTCTTATTGTTCTTTATGTATATCCTCTTACTTTGTTCAATTCTGCAGTTGAACTGTAGGCTGAGGTGGTTCTTTTTCAGTTTTGAGATTTACTTAAGGGGAGCTGTGATTCAAAATCTATCTGCAGGTCCTGGTATCCAGCGACAGGTGTATGGGTAATCTGGAACCCACTTCTCACTGCCTTGGATTCTGTCTGTGCAGTGGGGCTATGGGTTTACTCCCTTGAATCGCCAGCAGGTGGTGCTATCCCATCATTCCAGATGGTCTTTATCTCAGCTGCTGCCCGCCCCTAGGAGGAAGAAGATGTTGCCTCAAGGCACAGGGAGGTGACCCACGGCCTGGCAGGACCATGGTGGTAGTAGACCTCAGCAGATCTTTCTCACAAGGACTTCAAGGTCTAAGGTCGTGGATCACCTCAGGCATGGGCCATGTGATGTGCAATGGCTGCCATGGCAGTGGTGGCAGCTGCGGCTCACTTCAGGCACTGGCAGTGCAATGTGGAATCTATACTTATTCTTGTAATAAACATCTTTTGAAATGCAATTTGAAACAAGCATCAAGATACCTTTTTTGTAGATGACCAATGTTTACAACAACATGTGTTGCGGAGACTGAAATATCTTCAAAAGACCAAAAGATGAGCCAATTTCTGAATCCTCTATTTCCCTCTATTGGTTTCCATATCCAGTCTTTCTCTGAATGATATTCACTCTTTCTAGTTTAAGCTGGAAACTTCAATTTTGATTTATCTACACCTTTAAATAAAGACTTTTATGTCTAAAAATTGCTTGAGCTTTGTCCCACAGAGTTTGTATTTTATGTTTCCATTTGTTCTATTCCAAATATTTCCTGAATTTTCTTGTGATCTCTTTTTGGCATATGGTTTATTTAGAAACATATTGTTCAATTTTCAATAATCAGAAATTTAAGATACTTTTTGATTACTGATTTCTGCTTCTATACATGGTAGTGAGAAACTATAATTTGCATGATTTTAGTACTTAAAAAATAAATATTTCATGGTTCAGAATATGGTTTATCCTGGAAAATGTTTCACATTTGCATTAAAAGTGTGTTGGCTATTGTTGAATATGGTATTATTTAAATTAGCTCAATTTTCTTGAGAGTGTTTTTCAAGACTTCTTTGTTCTTACTATGTTGTTGCCCAACATGTTCTATTGGTACAGAGACAGGTGTGATGAAATTTGAAACAATAACTGTGGATATCTCATTCTACCTTCACTTCTGCCATTTTTTGTTTCTATGTATTTTCAGGATCTGTTGTTTGTGCAGACTCTTGTAGGATGGGTAGTCTTCTTGAGGAACTTACCCCATTATCATTAAGTAAGTTTTTCATTTTTCCATTGGTGCTATTATTTTCCTGAAGTATTCTTTTTTACTTCTTTTCGTTCTTCCTTCTTTTCTTTTTTGAGACATGTCTTCACTTTGCTGCACGGCTAGAGTGTAATGGTATATCCATGGCTCACCATAGCCTCAACTCCTGAGCTCAAGTGATCGTCCTGTCTGAACCTTGCATGTTGTTGGGCCTCCAGTCACCCACCACCATGGCTGGCTAATTTTTGTGTGTTTTGTAGAGATGAGGTCTCATTTTGTTGCATTGCCTGGTCTTAAACTGCTCACCTTCCGTAATCCACCCATCTCTGCCTCTCAAAGTGTTGAATTGCAGGAATAAGCCACTGTTTCTATATCTATTTATTTAATTTCCTTTCCTTCTTCTCTTAAGTATTGTTACTTGCCTCTTTAAAATGCTGAGGAAGCAGAGCTCGGTGGCTCAACCTGTAATCTTGGGCTTTGGGAGGTCAAGATGAGTGGATTGCCTGAGCCCATGGGTTTGAGACCCGCCTGGGCAACTTGGCAAGACCTCATCTCTACAAGAAATCAAAAAATTAGCCAGGCTTGGTACTGCACACCTGTAGTTTCAGCTACTTGGAAGGCTGAGGCACAAGGATCTCTGGAGCCCAGCAGGTCAAGGCTGTGGTGTCCAGAAGCATGCCACTTCACTCCACTCTGGGCAACAGAGTGAGACTCCAACTCGGAAAAAAAGAAAAAAACATGGTAAGTGTTCTGAAATTTCCACCCTCTGAAATATTTTGTCAGTATAATGCAGCAGTTACTGCTCATTATTCAGCTATCCTGTTAACGTTATCACTTTGGGCTCACTCAGGCAAATAATAAATGTAATAAATGCAATTTTCTTCTATACTTATGTCTTTGTCGTTCATATGTCCTATGTCTCTGGGTGTTCTACACTTTTTATTCTCTTTAAACAAAAACTGATCTCAGTTATGTCATGAAGTTTACTCCTCCTTTCTAAACATCTCCAAAATTGGATTCCTGCTTAGTACATGCTGAAGAAAATAACAGCTACTTTTTACTTATCACTTTAAATTCCCTTTGGTTCTTCTAACAAGTTTTTGAGAGGAGAACTATTATG
>NW_007234014.1:0-8353 GCF_000164805.1 Carlito syrichta | reverse complement strand
TGATGTAACTAGGTCACTACCTAGTTAGACAGCTAGCAAGCCAGCTGACTTAACTAGCTGTTTTAACTAGCTGGCCTGCTTTCTAGTCAGTTGAATCAACTAGCTTGCTACATAGCTAGCCAGCTGGCTATCCAATTGAATTAACTAGGTGAATATCTTGCTATCAAGCTGTCTAGCAATCTGACAACTAGCAAGCTACCTACCTAGACAGCTGTCTAGTCAGCTGACTTAAGTTGGTCACTAAAGTATCTAGATAGCTGGCTAGACAGCTGAAACAACTAGCAAGCTACCTAGCTAGCATGCTGGCTTGCCAGCTGACTTAACTAGCTGAATTAACTAGCTAGCCAGCTGGCTAGCCAGCTGAATTATTTTCCTAGAAAACTAGCTAGCCAGCAGGCTAACCACTTGACTTAACTAGCTGAATTAACAAAGTAGCCAGTTGGCTAGCCTGCAGAATTAACTAGTTAGCAACCTAGCTAGACAGGTGAATAGCCAGTTGAATTATCTAGCTGACATAACTAGACACCTGATGGCTAGCCAGTTGACTTAACTAGCTAGCTACCCAAGCTGGGTAGGTGGATAGCCAGCTGACTTAATTAGCTGACTTAACTATCTAGCAAGCTGACATAACTAGCTGACTTAACTAGCAGCTACCTAGCAAACCAGCTGACTTTACTAGCTGAAATAACTAGCTAGCTTCCCAGCTATCTATTAAGCAAGCTGATTTAACTTTCTGACTTAACTGGATGGCTACCTAGCTAACCAGTTGACATTACTAGCTGAAATAACTAGCCAGACACCTGTCTAGCCATCTGAATTAACTAACTTTTTAAATAGTTATCCAGCTAGCTACCCAACTGACATTATGAGGTGTCTTAACTAGCTAGCCAGCTGGTTAGCCAGCTGACTTAACTAGTTGATTAACAAGTTAGGCAGCTAGCCAGCCAGGTGATTAAACTAGCTGGCATTACTAGTTATCCAGCTAGCTGGCCAGCCGACTTAACTAGCTCTCTACCTCCCTAGCCATCTGAATAGCCAGCTTTCTTAACTAGCTGAATTAATAACCTAGCAAGCTGACTAGCCCACTGACTTAACTAGGTCACTACCTAGGTAGCCAGCTGGCTAGCCAGCTGACTTAACTAGCTGTTTTAACGAGCTGGCCTGCTTACTAACCAATTGAATTAACTAGCTTGCTACATAGCTAACCAGCTGGCTATCCCGCTGAATTAACTAGGTGACTTATCTTGCTAGCAAGCTTACTAGCGAGCTGACATTACTGGCAAGCTACCTATCTAGCCAGCAGGCTAGTCAGCTGACAACTTGGTCGTTTAACTATCTTGCCAGCTGGCTAGACAGCTGACATATCTAGCTAGCTACCGAGCTAGCATGCTGGCTTTCCAGCTTTCTTAACTAGCTGAATTATCTACATAGCCAGCTGGCTAGCCAACTTAATTATTTTCCTAGCTACCTAGCTATCCAGCAGTCTAGCCAGCTGACTTAACTAACTGACTTAACGAGGTAGCCAGCTGGCTAGCCAGCAGACTTAGCTAGCTGGATCCTTAGTTAGACAGGTAAATAGCCAGCTGATTTATCTGGCTGACATAACTAGGCATCTGACGGCTAGCCAGCTGACTTAAGTAGCTACATACCTACATATCCTGCTGGCTTGCCAGCTGACTTAAATACCTAATTACCTAGCTAACATGCTGTCCAGCATGTGATTTAGCTAGGTGACTTAAATAGCTAGTTAGCTGACTAGCCAGATGACTTAACTTGCTAGCTAGCTGGCTAGCCAGTTGACTTAGCTAACTAGCTATCCTGCTAGGCAGCTGGCTGGCCTGCTTACTAATCTCACTGACTTAACTAACTAGCAAGCTGATTTAACTAGCTGACTTAATAGCTAGCGACTTAACTTGCCAGCTGACTTAACTAGCTGATTTTACTAGCTAGCTACCTAGCTAGCTATCATGTAGCTAGCTGACTTAACTAGCTGACTTATCTAGCTAGCTAGCTGACATATCTAGCTGACAAATAGCTACCTACGTAGCTAGCCAGAGTTCTTAAATAGCTGAAATAACTAGTGAGCCAGCAGGCTACCAATCTGAAGTAACTAGCTTTTTAACCAACTAGCCAGCTGGCTAGTCAACTGACATAATGAGCTGACTTAACTAGCTAGCCAGATAGTTAGTTGGTTGACTGAACTAGTTGACTGAACTAGCTGTCCAGCTGACTATCCAGGTGACTTAATTGCCTAGCTACATATTTAGCCAGCAGCCTAGCCAGCTGATTAGCTGACTTAATGAAATAGCCAGCTAGCTAACTGGCACACTTAACTAGCTAGCTACATGGCTAGGCAGCTGGATAGCCAGGTGACTTAACTAGCTGACATAACTGGATAGTTTGATTCCTACCAGCTGACTTAACTAGGTACCTACCTACATAACCCGCTGGCATGCTGGCTGAGTTAACTACCTACCAACCTAGATAACCTGATATCCAGCATGCTGACTTAACTAGGTTACTTAACTAGCTACCCAGCTAGCTATACATCTGCCTTAACTAGCTTGCTACCCTGCTAGGCATCTGGCTAGCAGGCTGACTTAACTAACTGACATAACTAGCTAGCCATCTGCCTTATCTAGCTGACTTAATTTGCTAGCTACCTATCCAGCCAGCTGGCTTAACTACCTGACTTAACTATCTAGCAAACTTGCTAGAAAGCTGACTGGCCAGATGACTTAACTAGGTGACAACCTGCAAGCCAGCTGGCTGCCAGCTGATTAACTAGCTAGCCAGCTGGCTGGCCAGCTGAATTAATTAGCTGTCTTAACCAGCTAGCTAGCTGGCTAGCCAGCTGACTTAACTACCTAGCTACCTAGATAGCCAGCTGGAAAGCAAACTGAATTAACTAGCTGACTTAACTAGCTATCCCACTAAAAGTCAGTTGACTTAACTAGCTTGCTACCTAGATAGACAGCTGGCTTGCCAGCTGATTTATATACTTGACTTAAACAGCTAGCCAGCTGACTCAACTAGATGACTTAACTAGTGAGCCAGATGGATAGCAAACTGACTTAACTAGCTCTCTACCTACCTAGCTAGCTGGTTAGCCAGCTGAATTAACTAACTGAATTTTTTAGCTAGCCAGCTTCTAACCAACTGAGTTAACTATCTCGCTATCTAGCTAGTCTGCTGTCAAGTCTCCTGTCATAACTAGCTGACTTACATAGCTGGCCTGATTGTTAGTCAGATGAGTTAACTAGCTTGCTATATAGCCAGCCAGCTAGCTAGTCAGCTGTCTTAACTAGGTTACTTAACTATCTAGTCAACAGGACAGACAGCTGATTTAAAAATCTAGCTACCTAGCTTGCCAGCTGTCGAACCAGCTGACTTAACTAGGTAACATAACTAGCTAGCCAGCTGGCTGGCAGGCTGATTTAATTGCCTGGCCACCTAGCTAGCCAGCTGGATAGACAGCTGACTTAACTAGCTAGCTACCTATGTAACCTGCTGGTTTGCTAGCTGACTTAGCTACCTAGCTACCTAGTTAACCAGCTGGCTACTGAGCTGACTTAAGTAGGTTGTTTAACTAGTTAGCTAACAAGCTAGCCAGATGACTTAAATAGCTAGCTACCTAGCTGGGTAGCCTGCTGACTTATCTTGCTGACTTAAGCTGGAAAGGTGACTTAACTAGCTGACTTAACCAGCTAGCTACCTAGCTAGCTAGCTGTCTTAAGTAACTGGCTATATAACCAGCTATCTAGATAGCCAGCTGTCTTAATAATCTGAATTAACTAGCAAGCTACCTGACATGACTAGCTGACATATATCTAGCTTCCTATCTAGCCAGATGACATAACCAGCTGAAATAACTAACGAGCCAAATGACTAGCCATCTGACTTAAATAACTTTTTAACTAGCTAAGCAGATGGAGAGCCAACTGACTTAACGAGCTGATTAATTAGCTAGCCAGCTGGTTGCTAGGTGACTTAATTAGCTGACTTAACCAGCTAGCTAGTCAGCTGACTAGCCAGCTGACTTACCCAGTTGACTTAAGCTAACACGCTTTCTAGCCACCTCTGTTAACTTGCTAGCTATCTACATAGCAAGCAGTCTAGCCAACTGAATTAACTAGCTGACTTGAACAACTATCCTGCTGGCAAACAAGCTGACTTATCTAGGTAGCTACCTACCTAGCCAGCTGTCCAGACAGCTGACAAAACTAGCTGACTAAACCAACTAGACAGTTGGATAGTCAGCTGACTTAACTCGCTGGCATCACTAGCTAGCCAGGTAGCTATCTAGCTGATTTAACTAGCTAGCTAAGTAACAAGACAGTTGGCTAGCCAGCTGTCTTAATAGCTGAATTAACCAGTTAGCCAGCTGGCTAGCCAGCTGAATTAACTAGCTCGCTACCTAGCTAACCAGCTGGCTAGCCAACTGACTTAAGTAGCTGACTTAGCTAGTAGCTACCTAGCTAGCCAGCTGACTTAAATATTTAGCAAACTAGCTAGCTACCCAGTTAGTCAGCTGGCTTAAATAGTTATCTAACTAGACAGCTACCTAGCTAGCAAGTTGACATATATTTAGCTACCTTGCTAGCTAGTTGACTTAACCAGCTAGATAACTAGTTAGCTTAATCGTTATCTAACGTGCTAGCTAGGTGACTTAATCATCTGACTTATCTCATTAGCTAATGAGCTGGCTAGCAGACTCATCCAGCTTACTTTAATCATTAGCTAACTAGCTAGCTAACTGACCATCAAGCTGACTTAACTCGTTAACTAGCTAGTAGCTAACCTACTCAACCAGCTGACTCAACCCATTTGCTAACTAGCTAGCTAGCTGACTCAACCAGCTGACTTAACCCATTAGTTAACTAGCTTACTACCTGACTCAACCTACTGACTTAAACCTTTAGCTAATGAGCTAGCTAGATGTCTTAACCAGCGGACTAAATTAGAAGCTGACATAACTAGCTGACTTACCTAGCTGACTTAACTAATTAGCTAGCTGACTTTACTGACTGACTTAACTAGTTAGCTAGCTGACTTAACTTCATGAATTAAATAGTTAGCTAACTATTTAACTAGCTGAATAAAATGCTGACTTAATTAATTAGCTAACTATTAAGGTAGCAGACTTAAGTAACTGACAAATAATTAGCTAACTAGTGGGCTAGGTGACTTAGCTAGCTTACTTAGCTAGCTAGCTAGTTAGCTAGTTCACTTAGCTAGCTGAATTAACTAGTTGGCTAATGAGATATTTAGCTGAATTAATGAGTTGGTTAATGAGTTAGATAACTGTTTTAATTAGTTGGTAAATGAGTTAAATAGCTGACTTAAATAGCTGGTTAACGAGTTACCTAGGTGACTTAACTTGTCTGACAAGTTGGCCGACTAGCTAGCTAGTTTAACATGTTGACTGACTACTCGGCCCACTTGTTAGCTGACTTAACATGTTGGCCGACAAATCGGCTGACTATTTAGCTTGGCTAAATAGTTGGCTGACGAGTTGGCCCCATAGTTAGTTCAGGTAAGTATTTGGCTGGGTACTTTGCTCATCTAATTAGTCGGCCATCTATTTAGCTGATCTAACTTGTCTGCTGAGAAGTTGGTCCACTAGTCGGCTATAGGTTAGCTGACTTAACTTCTTGGCTGGCTAGTAGGCTGAAAGATAAGCTGCCTTAACTAGTCAACTGGCGAGTGGGCAGACAGGTGAGCCATCTGATCTAGTTGGCTGGTGAGAGAGTTGACTGGTCAGCTGAATTAACTGGTCTGCTGGCAAGTGAGCTGACACATGCACTGCTGGCTAGTGAGCTGACAAATGAGTTGACTTAACTAGTCGGCTGGTGAGCGAGCGGACTAGTTAGCAGACCTGTTGGCCTGAGAGTGAGCCTACAAGTTAGTTGACCTATTGACTGGCATGTGAGATGACTAGATTGCTGACCAGTTGGCAGGTGAGCGAGTCTACTAGTTAGCTGACCTGATGGAAAGCGAGGGAGCCTACTAGTTAACTCACCAGTTAGCCGTGCTGCTAGCCGATTAGTTAGCTAAATAACTAACTGATTTACTAGTTGACTTAATTAGCTAGCTGACTAAGACCTGACTAGCTGGCTGACTTAAATAGGTACCTGAATAATTAGCTGAGTTCATAGCTCACTTAACTAGCTAGCTGGCTATCTAACTGACTTAACTAGCTGACTAGCTAGTTGGCTGTCTAGCTGCCTAGCCAGCTGACTTAACTAGCTAGCTACCTGGTTGGTTACATGGCTAGCCACATGTCTTAACTAGCTAGCTACCTGGCTGGCTAGCTGGCTAGGCAACCAGTTAGCTAACTAGCGAGCTGGCCACCTGGCTAGCCAAGTGGATTAAATAGCCAGCTGGCAGGCTGGACATTGTGATAGCCAGTTGACTTAACTAGGCAGAGACTCTGCTGGACAGCCAACTAGCCAGCCAGCTTAATTACCTGGCCACCTACTGATCAGCCTGCTAACAAGGCGGCTTAACTTTCCAGTTGCCTAGCTAGCCAGATGACTAACCAGCTGACTTAACTAGCTGACTTAACTAAATAGACATCCGGCTAGCCAACTGGCTTTACTAACTGGCCACTTAGCTAGCCAGCCGGATAGCCAGCTAACTTAACATGCTGACTTAACTAGCTAGCCAGTTGGCTAGCCAGTTGACTTAATTAGCTAGCTACCTACCTAGTCAGGTGGCTATCTAGCTGACTTAACCAGCTAGACAGAAAGCTAGCAAGCTGACTTAACTAGTGAGCTACCTAGTTATCCAATTGGCTAGCCACTTGAATTAACTTGCTGATAAAGCCAGCTAGGCAGCTGGCTAACCAGCTGACTCAACAAGCTGACATAACTAGTTAGACAACTGGATAGCCAGCTGACTTAAGTAGCTGTCACTTTTAGCTAGCCAGTGGCTAGCCAGCTGACTTAACTAGATAGTTACCTATGTATTCTGCTGGCTTACCAGCTGACTTAATTACCTTGCTACCTAACTAACAAATTGGCTAGCAAGCTGAGTTAACTAGGTGACTTAACTAGTTATCCAGCTGGCTAAACAGCTGACTTAACTTGTAGTCTTAACCAGCAAGCCAGCTGACTAACCAGCTGACTCAACTAGCTGACTTAACTAGTTGGCTTAACCAGCTATCCAGCTATCCAGCTGACTTAACTAGCTCTCTACCTAACTAGCTAGCTGGCTAGCCAGCTGACTTAACTAGCTGACTTAAATAGGTGTCCTGCTTGATAGTTGGCTGAATTAACTATCTTGCTATATAGCTAGCCAGGTGGCTAGCCAGCTGATTTAACTTCTTGACTTAAGTAGCTAGCCAACTGTCTAGCCAGCTCACTTAATTAGCAAGCTACCTAGCCATCCAGCTGGCTAGCCTGCTGACTTAACTAGGTGACTTAAATAGCTAGACAGCAGGCTAGACAGCTGCTTGGACTATCTTGCTACCTAGCGAGCCAGGTGTTTTGCCAGCTGGCTTAACTTGGTGACTTAACTAGCTAGCCAGCTTGCTAGCAGGCTGACCTAAATGCATAGCTACCTACGTAGCCTGCTGGCTAGTCCGCTGACTTACTTAACTAGCTACCTTGCTAATCAAATTGATAGTGAGCTGACTAAATTAGGTTACTTAACTAGCCAGCTCAATGTCTAGACAGGTGAATTAGCTGTCTAGCTACCCAGGTAGCCTGCTGTCTAGCCAGCTGTCTTAACTTGCTGACTTAATTAGCTAACAAGCTTACTTAACTACCTGACTTTACCAGCTATCTACCTACCCATCCAGCTGGCTTAACTAGTTGAAATAACTAGCTAGCTAGATGGCTATCCATCTTACTTAACTAGCTTTTTAACTACATAACCAGTTGGATTGCCAACTGACAATGAGTTGACTTAACTAGCAAACAAACTGGTTGCCAGCTGACTTAACGAGCTGAATTTACCAGCTAGTTAAACTAGCTGGATACCTAACTAGTCAGATGACTAGCCAGCTGACTTATCCAGATGACTTATGCTAGCAAGCTGGCAGGCCAGCTCACATAACTAGCTAGCTTGCTACCTAGCCAGTAGGCTAGCCAGCAGAATTAACTAGGTACATTGAAAAGCTAGCCTGCTGGTTAGCAAGCTGACTTATAGAACTATCTACCAATGTAACCAGCTTTCTAGATAGCTAACTATACTAGCTGACATCCAGCTAGCCAGTTGGCTAGCCAGCTGAGTTAGTTTCAGACATCACTAGCTAGCCAGGTAGCTATCTAGCTGAATTTGCTATCTAGTTACCTACCTTGCCCGTTGGTTTGCCAGTTCTATTAACTAGCTGAATTAACCAGCTAAC
>NW_007234013.1:0-4582 GCF_000164805.1 Carlito syrichta | reverse complement strand
GTCAGGTAGTTAGCTAGTAAAACCAGATGGTTAGCAGTGTAGCTAGTTAAGTCAGCTGGCTAGCCAGATATCCAGCCAACTTGCTAGTCAGCTACTTAAGTCAGCTAGCAATCCAGCTAGCTAGCTAAATCAGCTAGCAAGTCAGCTAACTATTCAGCTAGCTAGTTATGTCAGCTAGCTATTCAGCTTGCTAGTCAGCTATCTAGCTGGTCAACAATATAGTTGTCAGCTATCCAGCTAACTAGCCAGTTATCTAGCTAATTAAGTCAGCTTGCTAGACAGCTAGATATCTTGTTTGGTATCAAGTTATGTCAGTTAGATAGCCAGCTAGCTAGTTAAGTCAGCTAGCAAATCAGCTAGTTACTTAGCTAACTTGTCACCTAGAATCTCAGCTAGCTGGCTAGCTGGATGGCTATCAAATTAACATAGCTAGTTAAGTCAGCTGGTTAGCAAGCTGGCTAGCAAGGTGGCTGGCATGTTCAGACAGCTGGTTAACAGGCTGGTCAGGTAGGTGGCCAGATAATTAAGCCGGCTCTCTAGGCAGTAGAACACCAGGGTGACTGGCTAGTTAAGCCAGCTTTCTACCCCACTGTTCAGCCTGGCTAGACAGGTGGCAGTCTGCTAGCTAGCTAGCTGGGCTTCCTAGCCAACTAGCCAACCAGATAGCTAGCTAGTTAGAGCAGCTGGCTAACGGTCTAGCTATCAAGTTAGTTAGCTAGTTAAGTCAGCTGGCTAGAAAGCTAGTCAGGAAACTATCTAGTCAGCTAGTTAAGATAGCTAGGTATCCAGTTAGCTAGTTAATTCAGCTAGCATATCAGCTAACTATTCAGTTATCTAGTTTAGTCAGTTAGCTAGTTAGGCTGCTTGTCAAATAGCTCGATAAGTCAGTTAGCTAGTCAGCTAGCTAGTGAGCAAGATAATTAAGACAGCTAGCCAGCTAACTAGCTAGTTAGGTACCTAGTTTAATCACCTTGCTAGACGGCTAGATAGCTTGTTTGCTAGCAAGTTATTTCAGCTAGATAGCCAGCTAGCTAGTCAGCTAGCTAGTTAAGTCAGCTAGCATACCAGCTAGTTACTTGGCTAAGTAGTCAGCTAGCAACTCAACTAGCTGGTCAGCTAACTAGTGGGTAAGCTTGCTCTCCATCAGGTCAGCAAATATTCGGCACACTTGCCTGCCAACTGATCAGCAAACTAGTCGGCTCACTTGCCAGTCAATAGGTCAAACAACTTGTCAACTCACTCGCAGGCCAATAGGTCAGTAAACTAGTCGAGTTGCCTGCCAGCCAACTGGTTAAGTCAGCTTAAAGGTCGGCTCACTCACCAGCCAAATATTTAAGGCAGCTCACGTGTCGGCTCACTCGCTGGCTGACTAGTTTAGTCAGTTCACTGGTCAGCTCACTCACCAGCCTACTAGTTAAGTCTGACTGGTTGACTCATTTGCCAACCTACTAAATTCAGCTGACCAGTCATCTCACACACCGACTGACTAGTTAAGTCATCTGACTAGTCGACTCGTCTATCAGTGGACACGTTAAATTAGTTGACCAATCATCTCACTCGCCAGTGAACTAGTTAATTCAGCTGACAAGTCAGCTCACTCGCCGGTCGACTAGTTAAGTCAGCTAACCTGTTGACTCACTTACCAGTTGAGTAGTTAAGTCAGCTTACTGGTCAGCCTACTAGCTATCCAAATAGTTAAGTTAGCTAACCAATTGGCCTACTAGTGGGCCAACTTGTCAGTTGACAATTTATGTCAGCTAACTAGTCGGTCGACTTGTTAGATCAGCTAACTGCTCGGATGACTAGTTAGGCCAGCAAATTAGCCAGCCAGCTAGTTAACCTAGCTAACTAGTGGGCCACTAAACAGTCAATTTGTTACCCCAGCTAAATAATCGGCCGACTATTCGGCCAACTTTTTATGGCAGCAAACAAGTCGGCCAAGTACTCAGCCAATGTTTTAAACCAGCTAACTAGTAAGCTGGCTCATCAGCCAACAAGTTAAGTTACCTAGCTAACTCCTTAACCAATAAGTTAAGTCAGCCTGTTATATCATTTACCAACTCGTTAAAACAGTTAGCTATCTTGTTAACCAACTTGTTAAGTCAGTTAGCTATCTCATTAGCCAACTAGTTAAGTCAGTTAGCTAAGTCAGCTAGCTAACCATCTAGCTAGCTAAGTCAGTTAGGCTAAATCAGCTGGCTCACTTGTTAGTTATTTTAGTCAGCTACTTAAGTCTGCTTCATTACTAGTTAGCTAATTAAGTCAGCTAGTTACTCAGCTAATTAAATAGTTAGCTATTTAATTCACGTAAAGTTAGCTAACTAACAAGTTAAGTCTGCAAGTTAAGTCAGGTACTTACGTCAGTTTTCTAATTTTGTCAGCTTTAAGACAGGTAGTTAGGTTGTTAACTAATGGGTTAAGTTAGTAGGTTGAGTCAGGTAGTTAGGTATTTAACTAATGAATTAAGTCATTAGTTGAGTCAGCTGGCTAGCAAGATAGGAAACGGGTTGATTCATCTGATTGAGTAGGCTAGCTAGCTAGTTAGCTAACGAGTTGAGTCAGCTGGATGAGTCAGCTAGCTACCTAGCTAGTTAACAATTTAAGTTAGCTGGTTGTGTCAGCTAGCTAGCTCAAGAGCTAACAAGTTAAGTAACATAAAATCACCTAGCTAGCGCATTAGATAATGAGTAAGCTAACTAGCTAGCTAACTGATTAAGTCAGCTAGCTAGCTGCCAGCTAACTATTTAAGTCAGCTGGCTATCTACGTAACTAGCTAATTATCTAACTATTTAAGTCAGCTGGCTGGCTAGGTAACTAGCTAGTTAAGTCAGCTAGTTAAGTCAGCTGGCTAGCCAGTTGGCTAGCTAGGTAGCGAGTTAGTTATGTCAGTTGGCTAACCAGCTGGCTAGCTGGTTAATTTAGCTAGTTAAGAGAGCTGGCTAGCCAACTGGAAATGTATGTAGCTAGCTAGTTAAGTAAGCTAAATAGCTACCTGCCTAGCTAGAGATTTCACTGTGTTAAGTCAGCTGTCTAACTGGTTAAATCAGTTAATTTAGTCAGCTGACTAGCCAGCTGGCAAGGCAGGTAGCTAGCTAGATATGCCAACTTGCTAGCCAGCAGGCTAGCTATTCAAGTCAGATAGTTAAGTCAGCTGGCTAGCCTGCAGGTTATGTAGCTATCTAGCTAGTTAAGTTAGCGGTCTTGCCAGCTTGCTATCTTAAGTCAGCTGGGTAAGTCAGTTGGCTAGCCAGCTGACTGGATAGGTATCCAGCTAGTTAAATCCCCTGGCTAGTCAGCTGACTAGCTGTCTAAGTCAGCTAGTTAAGTCAGCTGGCAAAGTGTTGCCTAGCTAGTTAAGACAGATCATTAAGTCAATTGGCTATCCAGGTGATTAGCAGGTTAAAAACCTAGTCAAGTCAGATGGAAATCCATCTGGTTAACTAGTTATTTCAGCTAATTAAATCAGCTGGCTATATAGGAAGCTAGCTATATAAGTCAGCTCGTTATGTCAGCTAGCTAGCTAGTTATGTCATCTAGTTTATTCAACTGGCCAGCTAGATAGCTAGCTAGGTAGTTTGCTAGTTGAGCCAGCTAGTTAAGTTAGCTGGCTAGCTAGGTAGCTAGCTGGTTATTTCAGCTAGTTAAGTCAGCTTGCTTGCTAGTTAAGTCAGTAAGTTAACACAGCTGACTAGCCAGCTGCCTAGCTGTGTAACTGGCTAATTAATTCAAGTGGTTAGCCAGTTAGATAGCTAGTTAAGTAACCTTGTTAAGTCGGCTCACTAACAAGCTGGATAGCTAGGTGGTTAGGTAGTTAAGTCAGCTGGCAAGACAGCAGGCTACGTACATAGTTAGCTAGGTAAGTCAGCTGGCTATCCAACTGTATACCCAGGTAGCTAGGCAGTTAATTCAGCCTGTTAGACAGCTGTCTACCTGTTTAAGTGAACTAGTTAAGTCAGATGTCTAGCCAGCTGGCTGACTAGGTAGTAAGCTAATTAAGTCAGCTGGCTAGCCAGCTGGCCAGCTTGTTAAGTCAACTAGATAATTCAGTTGGCTTCCCAGCTGGCTGGTTAGGTAGTTAGCAAGTTAAGTCAACTAGCTAGTTAGCTGGCTAGCTGTTTAAGTCAGTTCGATAATTCAGCTGGCCATCCAGCTGACTAGCTAATTAAGTCAGATAGTTAAGTCAGTTTACCAGCCAGCTGGCTAGCAACGTAGCCAGCTAGTTAACTCAGCTAGTTAACTCAGCTGGAGAACTAGGTAGCCAGTTTGTTACGTCTGCTAGTTAAATCAGCTGGATAGCTGGTTAAGTCAGTTAGTTAAATCAGCTGGCTAGCCAGCTTCCTATGATGGTAGCTATGTACTTAAGTCAGTTGGCTAGCCAGCTGGCTAGCTAGATAAGTCACCTAATTATGTCAGCTCTCTGGCTAGCTGGTTAGATAGATGGTTAGGTAGTTAAGTCATCTGGCAAGCCAGCGGGTTATGTAGGCAGGTAGCTAGTTAAGTCAATTGGCTAGCCATTAGGCTTTCTATTTATAACAGCTACTTAAGTCAGCTGGCTATACAGCTGTCTAGCTAGGTAGAGAGC
>NW_007234012.1:0-6554 GCF_000164805.1 Carlito syrichta | reverse complement strand
TTATTATAGAGAGGAGGTCTCGCTGCCCAGGCGGGTCTCGAACCTGCGGGCTCAGGCAATCCACTCACCTCAGCCTCCCAAAGGCACGGGATTACAGGCTGAGCCACCGAGCCCGGCTAGTCCTCCCATCTTCAAACCCTCCATGGCTTCCCCTCTAATTCCACATAGGACATATCATTTCCGTATGGGTGGCCCGGCTAACCCTCTGACCTGTCTCCTACATGTCTCCTGTTCAGGTCCTCTGTGGTGGCTGGACCAGGCTTATCTCGGGTCTTTACAACACCAAGTCTCCTCCTGTGTTGGGCGCTTGTGCTAATTTTTTTTTACCAAAGATTCTCTTCCCCTAGAGATGGTCGAGGAATTCAAATCTCGTGGGTTTTTGCTAAATGCTGACTTATTCATTAGAACATCTCTCACTGATTGCTCATGCAGAAATAGAGCACCACCTTTCCTTTGTCTGCAACTTTCATTTTTTTATAAAGAGCTGATTGTCTATGAGGCACATTACACATCTATTTCTTTTTACGGTGCTAGAATTTCATCATATTTCCTCCAGTTCCCTGCTGAATCCCAGGAACCTAGTGCCATGTCTGAAATACAGTGGACGCCATTTGTTAGCTGATTGACTGTTAGCAAAGACCTCATTAAAGAAGTGAATGTCAAGGGAAGAGCTGGAGAAGTGAGACAGCAAAGCATGAAATTATCTTGGGAAAGATCATTTCCATTTTATTTTATCTACTTATTTACTCTTTAGACCTGGTCTTGTCTGACACCTGCTCTGGAGTACAGTGGCATGATCGTAGCTCACTGTGGCCCTAAACTCCTGAGCTCAAACAATCCTCCTGCCTCAGCCTCTCCAGTGGCTGGGACTACAGGTGTGTGCTACTATTCCCAGCTAATTAAAAAAAAGTTATGACTGGGTGTAGTGGCTTATGTCTGTAATTCCAGCACTTTGGGAAGACGAGACAAGAGGATTACTTCAGTCCAGGAGTTTGAGATCAGCATAGGCAACATAGTGAGACTTCATCTCTACAAAAAAAAATAGCCAGGTGTGGTAGTGCATGCCTGTAGTATCAGTTGCTTGGGAGGCTAAAGCAGTAGGATTCCCTGAGCCAAGAGTTGGAGGATGTGGCGAACCATAATGAGGCCACTGCACTCCAGCCTGGGTGAGAGAGTGAGACTCCAACTCAATCAATCAATCAATCAATCAATCAATCAATCAATCAATCACTAGCAGAGGGAGCCATTTATTTCATGTTTTAAGTAAGTGGCATCTTACTTGGTTGGAACTGATTTCGTTTGCAAGAGGGATGGCTTAGAACACCAGGCAGCCTCTTCTCATCAATATGAATTCCTCTCACAGCTTGATGAAATGCGATCTTCAGCCTAGTGTGTGTGGAGAGATCGCCTCGTTCCTTGTCAACAGCAAGAATCTGAGAAAACTGACCCTATCCAGCAACCCCCTGAGTCACGATGGGGTAAAAATACTGTGCAATGCTTTGCTGCAGCCAGAGTGTGCTCTCAACTCGCTGGTGTGAGTAGACTCAGATGCGCCCACCACGCAGACATTCTGACTTGAGTGTAATGTCTGAGCATGTGGTCAGACTGCAACAGAGGGGGAAGGTGAAACCAACTATGGAGTTTGACAATGAGATTCATGAACCATCCTAGAAAAAGTGCTGCATACCTCTTTTGAATATCATCATGGTACCCTTTGAAGTACTCCCCTGGGGAAGCCATGCACTGACACCAGCACCTAGTCTATCCACCAAAGCAGTTTTGGAAGACTTTTGCTAGAATGGCCATCAGAGCTGGCATTGTCAATTATTGAGGTCTGACAATTAACGTTTGTGAACTTGTCACCATGCACTTACATTGGCAGCATTGGACAAATAATTGTTGAAACACCCTCTGTCCTCACCTGATCTGGCCCTCAATGATTTTTTTCTTTGCCTAAAGATAAAGGAAATATTGAGAGAAAGACCTTTGATGACATTCAGGGCTTCAAGGGTAATATGCCCTGATGACTCTGATAGCCATTCCAGAAAGAGAGTTCCAAAATTGCTTTGGTGGGTTGACTGAATGCTAGTGTCCATGCATAGCTTCCCAATGGGAGTACTTCAAAGGTGACTGCAGTGATATTCAGCAGTGAGGTATGGAACACTTTCTTTTGTGTGTGTGTGTGTGTTGGAGTCTCACTCAGTCACCCAGACTGGGGTGCAGTGGTCACTCCCGGCCACCGCAGCCTTAACCTGCTGGGCTCTGGAGATCCTTCCACCTCAACCTTCCAAGTAGCTGGAATTACAGGCATGCGCTACCATGCCTAGCTGATTTTTTGATTTATTGTAGAGATGAGGTCTCTCTGCCCAGGCAGGTCTCGAACCCACGGACTCAGGCAATCCACTCACCTCAGTCTCCCAAAGGCGCGGGATTACAGACTGAGCCACCGAGCCCGGCAGTATGGAACACTTTCTAGGATGAGTTTGTGAACTTGTTGGTCCTCATATAGTAGCTGAAAGCACCAGGTCCTGGAGTTAGGTCTGGGTTAATATCCTGGATGGACAACTCTCTTGCAGCACAATGTTGCAAAAATGTGTGTAGATTTTTTTTTCAATGTGCATTTCCCATCCTGGAGAATGGGATCACAACACTACCAAACTTCAGGCTTTGTGGAGAGAGTTAAATAGGGTATTAAGGAGATTCCACAAACAGCCCCTGGGCCACAGCAACTGGCTGTATGAGAGCAGGGAAGCTGTATGTTTATTTTAACTGCAAGCATATAACCTGGGCATCATCAGGATAGATGTCATGAAGAACACAGGAGGAAGGGCAAGGAAGGGAAGGGGATTTTGGTGTTTGATTGCCTTGAAATAGGAATTAAGTTTTTTCTATCTTCTGCTGCTTTCAAGATGGTGGGTGGTGTGCTCTTCCTATTTCTTATTTATTTTAGTAAGATGATCTTTCTCTGCTCTGGAAACATTGCTAGGAAACCAACTTCAGATGGTTGGGGCATGGGAAACATGGCAAAAAAATACGGCAAAAGGAAGGCACGATGGTACAAAAACAAAAAAGGACAACAATTTGCAAGAATGTCCAGAAAACAAAACAAAATAAGTAGCTGAGTGTGTTTAGGAACAAGGCCCCTGCCTGTAGTTTCAAACTCCAGAAAGATCAAAGAATGCAGCAGGAGTTTTTTTGTTTGTGTTTTGTGTGTGTGTGTGTGTGTATGTTGGAGTCTCACCCTCTCACCCAGACTGGAGCGCAGTGGCTCTGGAAACATTGCTAGGTCCTTGGTTTAGGACCAGGTACCCTTTGTGTTGGAACATCCCACCCCCCCAGCAGTGCCCAGCGACTGCCTTCCCTCCCTTGTGCTAATGAGATAAAAGAAAGTGTCATTAAAAGAGGGACAGATGGCCAGGCTCAATGGCTCAGCCTGTCATCCCAGCACTTTGGGAAGCTGAGGTAAGTGGGTTGCCTGAGCCTGCCGGTTTGAGACCAGCCTGGGCAACTCCACAAGACCTCGTCTCTACAATAAATAAATAAAAAAAATTAGCCAGGCATAGTGGTGTGCTCCTGTAGTTCTGACTACTTGGAAGGCTGAGGTGGAAGGATCGCAGGAGCCCAGCAGGTCAAGGCTGCGGTGGCTGGGAGCATGCCACTGCCCTCCAGCCTGGGTAACAGAGTGAGACTCCAACTTAAAAAAAAAAAAAGACAGAGATGACTGGTTCAGTGATATAAGACTCCAAATAGAACTATCTTCTTCTCATATCTACAGGGTTTTGTTTGTTTCCTGTTGTATTTTTTTGTTTTTACTGGTTTGGGATAAAACCCATAGACCAGAAAATATATCCCTTTAAAATATACACTCAATGTATTTTTCAAAGTTTAGAGTGTCACAGCCATTACAATATAATTCTGGAACATTTTAATCACCTTGGAAAGCTGTTGACAGGCAGTTATTCAGAGTTCACATCTATACTTAAAGTAATCCCAGGCTGGGCATGCTGGTTCACGTCTGTAATCCCAGTACATTGGGAGACCCAGGAGAGGGGATTGCTTGAGCTAAGGAGTTTGAGACCAGACTGGGTAACATAGCAAGACCACATCTCTACAAAAAACAAAACAAAACAAACAAACAAAAAACAAATCAGGTGGCATGGTGGTGTGCCCCTGTTTTCCTAGCTACTTGGGAGGCTGAAGTGGAAGGACTGCCTGAGCCCAGAAGGTCAAGGCTGTGGTGAGTCATGATCATGCCACTGCACTCCAGCCTGGGTGACAGAGGGAGGCTGAAACTCAAAAATGAATGAATGAATGACTAACTAATCAATCTAGGTTAATGGAGAAATATTGTTTTCTGTTTTGGCAGCTTATTACTTTTAAGTAGGCAAGGAGTTTCTGTGCCTAAAAGCAGTGAAAGAAATCAAAGACGTGTGAGGAAAAGGTCTGTAAAAGGTTAAATTTATGGTCATGACCAAATCTGGTAGCTGGAAAAACATATCCCAAGGAGTTGACAGTGATGGTTTCTAAAAGGCTTTTACAGGGAATTCCTTTAGTTTATTCTTAGTTTTTGCTTTTGTAATTTTAAAAATTAGTCAGAAGTTACTATACAGATAAGAATATAGCTCATGTGTCTTGTGTCAAAAAAGCCCAATTAATATACTTAGGATTTTAATTAGTGAACAATTTTGAGAACTTTAATTAATAAACAAAAATATCTATAATCCTCACCTAGAACTTAGTGAAAGTAGATAAAAGCAGTTATCTGATTTCTTCTCATACAAATTCAATATTCAACCAAACTTAAGTGATCAAATCTATATTAAAGCTATTTTAGGTGTAATGAAAGTATTATATGAAGATATAGTTTACCAGTTAGAGATACATTCAGAAATATTTACAGATGAAAATGTGATGCCTGGTGTTTGTTTCAAAATGTAGCTGGAGAGAAGTGGGTGAGACACAGAACAGACGAGACAGTCCATTGTTGTATTGCTTAGTCCTGTGTGTTTTAAATGCTGTATAACTTAAGAATGATATCTTACTCTTACCCAGATTGTTTATCTCTAGGAAATACAGCGAGTTCCCAACATACAAAAGAATTCCATTCTGAGAGCACATTCATAAGTGATCCTAAGTGCTTAATTGATACAATTGGCTATATAGTGTTGTACTGTAATAGATTTATAGTAATTTTCATGGAAAAATACTGTCCTGCTGTCCTCCATGAAGTATGGTACACAAAAGCACAACCTTGTGTAGAGGATGCATGCATGTGACAATGTACATCAGACTCATGAACTGACTGACGTGATTGGATGTGTGAACACACGTTTGTGTCTTTGAAAGTTTGCCACTTGAAGGTTCACAGGTAGGGAACTTGTATTCTCCTGAGATAAACAAATGGAAGAACTTGACGACAAATATGTGCGACAATATTATTAATGAATAGTACATGTGAATGTAAATATTAGCAATAGGGTAACAACTTATTCAATCTCATAGGGTCATTCAGTTCAGTGTTCAGAACAACTCAAATCTTAAATTTTATAAAACCTTATGAAATTATATTGCTCTATTTAAAATGCAGCTTCCTGATATTCTGGTCTAACCATAGTTATACATAGATCAGTCTAAATAAATACATTAAAGAGTTAGCAGAAGTGATGTCAAGGGTACCTTGGATTTCTTTAACATCACTTGATGGGAAGAGGCAGGACTTCAGGGACCAGGCAAACATAGTTGATGGATGAAAAGGTGAGTGGACCCTTGTAGTCACAGGACCCATGTGCCATGTGTAAAGGGAAGGGGTGTGGCCCAGGACTTGGCAAAGTTTTTATGCAAGGAGCCAAATAGTAAATATTTTAGGCTTCATTGGCTGTATGGTCTTGGTCTCTCTGGTGACCACTCATCTGTCCTGTTGCAGCAAGAAAAGGTTGTAGATAGCACATAAATGAATGTGTATGACTATGTTCCAATAGAACATTGTGTTGTCTCTCTCTCTCTCTCTTTTTTAGGCACTCTGTTGCCCAGGCTGGAGTGCAGTGGCACGAGTAGAGTTCACTGCAGCCTTGACCTCCTGGGCTCAGAAGATCCTCCTGCCTCAGCCTCCCAATTAACTGGGACTATAGGCACACACCACCATGCCCGGTGAATGTTCTTATTGTTTTTGAGAGAAGAGGTCTCGCTATGTTGCTCAGGCTGGTCTCAAACTCCTGGACTCTTGCCTCAGTCTCCAAAAGTGATGGGATTAAAGGTGTGAACTGCCTTGCTCACTTTTCTTTCAATTTTTTTTATCATTTAGAAATATAAAAGCCATTCTTCAGCTCAGGGTTGACAAAAATCAGGCAGAGAATGGGGTTTGGCCTGTCTCCTGTCCTTTGCTAACCCTGGCCTAGTCTGCTTTTCCTCACATGGAGACAAGATGCAGCATGGCTATTTTCAACTTCTTAAAAAATAGTGATGAAGCCGGGCTCGGTGGCTCAGCCTGTAATCCCGTGCCTTTGGGAGGCTGAGATGAGTGAATTGCCTGAGCCTGCGGGTTCGAGACCCGCCTG
>NW_007234011.1:0-10626 GCF_000164805.1 Carlito syrichta | reverse complement strand
AAAAGAAAATAAAACTTACAGTAAAAGACTATTTCAGGAAAAAGGGAAATGACCCCAGAAGAAGGTATAAGATGCAAGAAAAGTGGTGAACATAGAAATTGCTGTACAAATGGGTACGCTTAAATAAATATTGTCAATATTAAGTACATCAATGATTTTTAAGGGAAAAAACAAATCATACACAGAGATTCAGGAATTGTGCCCAGATTAATCTGATTAAAGCTATTGGAATAGAGCAGAATGTAAAACCTCGGAAGATGAGCAGAGAGAAAAACATAGGAGAAAAAGACTGGAAGAGCATCCTGAGAAATTTTAAATGATGTTTAAAGGCATTGAACAGGATTAGCACTTCTAACTGAATAATCAGAGTCGAAATACTTCTCTTTCTCTAACTCCAGACCCGCCTGGTATTGACCCAGATCCAATGCACTTCACCACATTAAACAGGTGTTGCCCAACAGAGAGAGAAACAGGTTCTCAGAGACTAAGATGCTGGAATTATTACCCTTTATATGAGAATGTTAAAGAACAATTTAAATCTTGTCTTCATGAATATAAGCTCCATTTTCTAAAATGTGCCAAACCAGCTTAGATCCATCTCCTTTTGCAACAACCACATAGGGGCCATAGGTATAAGAAGCATCAATGGTAAGAATTGTTGTTAAGTGACTGGTTCTTGGACCAGGCAGAGAAGAAATGGATGGAATCTCAAACAACACAGATCTTTTTAAAAAACATGTTTACTTTTCAGAAACCCACTCACCCCTTCCCGGCTTATGTGACTTTGCCACATGGTATCAGTGGAATATATAGAAGACACATACATTCAAGGTCTTCTTCTCTGGTTTACTAGCCCTGCAATCATACACAAATTAGCCAAACTCTCTGAACTCTAGTTTCCCCTTCAGCAGAATGGAGGATGGTGTTCTGGTAAGATGGCGATGGAATAGGTGGAACTGTGAGATTCTCCAAAAGTGAGCTCCCAAAAAGACTCTTACTTTCCTTCCCCCAACCCCTACCCACTGCCAGCCGCACCAGTCCGAGACCCAGGGAACCTCGGTCCCACACAAGGCTGGCTATTGCGGCCCCCCAGCTGCTGCTGCTCTATCATAGGCAACCCCAGCCCCAGCTGCACGGAGATCCCAGCTCCCTCCCTGGCTACAGCATCTCACCCAGCCCCAAGCTGCCACCTGTGGAGGTCCTTGGATATTGCCTTGTGGAGATATGGGTTCCCTTGCTGGCTACACTGATCTGCCCGGCAGTCACCTGCTGCCCGCTACCTCCCTGACTGGGCTTCCAGCCTATCAGCCTGGTGCTTGCTTCTCAGAGTTCCAGCACCCTACCCTGGGTTCTGGGCTGCAGACCAGACATATTTCAAGCTGCCGTCACCCAGGGAGGCTCTAGGCGTCAGCCCCTCAGAGATACCAGCCCCACTCCTGGCTGAAGTGTCTTGTGCAGGGCCAAAGCTGCTGTCACTACTCACCACCTGCCCTTTAGAGCTCTGGTCCCGCTCTTGCTCTGTCTGAGGCTTCCAGCGCGTGACCCCATGGTTGTGTAAGGGAACAGTATATATTCAAGAGGTGCTGACTAGCCACTCTCAGCTCTCAGCTCCAGAAGAGGGAATTCCCAGCTCCCTCCTCCACCCTAGGCCAGATCCAGTGATCAACTGTGCTGCTGATCCCGGCACCTGACACGCCACCACAGCCCATCACAGTGGATCACCCACAGACAGAGAGAAAGGACGGGTGGAGAGAAAGGATTCATGAAAGAGGAGCTGCCCACCTTGACCATTTTCCAGGCAGAGATTTGCATTGCCCCGTCCACCTATGAGCAGCCGCCACCTTGGTTTCTAAGGTAAACAAGAGACAAAAGCCCCTCTCCTAAGCTGAATCAGAAACAGGCAACTTAGCCCTGTTGCAGTTCTCTCAGGCAGCAAGCCAAGGGAACAAACTGAAGCTAGGAGTAAATCTATCTGTCTGCAATGAAAACAAAAGGGAGAGGCTAGAGATCAGAGCTGAAGAGATTTTAGATATTCAGGAAAGATTCCAGAGCTAGTCTGGTTTCTTAGTTTGATTTCTGATTTTATTGTTTTGACTGTTTGTTTTGCTCACTTTTGTTTGCTATTTGATTTATTCTACCTGTTGTGTTGGGGAAAAAAGAATCAAAAGGCATGATTTTATTGGACTGTCTTTGTGTGATTACTGGTATGCTTTAGGAAATTTTGTTTGTGTGTCTATTTTTCACTCTTTTCTGGCCTTGTGTCTGTTTTTCATCTGTTAGTTGGTATGTACGTCTGTTTTCCCTCTCACTTTTCTCTCTCTCTAACTTCACCTTGACCCCCCCCTTCTTCAATTATTTTCCTTTTTCGTACCTCCTTTTGTTCCAGGGAGCAAACCTACACCCCATGGCATGAATAGATTTTAAGGCAATGGAAAATAGATTCCAGTGTGCCCATACACCTGTTGGCAGATAATATTCTGCAGATAGATTCTGAATCACGGCTTCCCCCTCAATTAAACCTCAAAACTTCAAAAGTACAGTCCTCAGCCCACACTCAAGCCTCAAAAATGAACAAAACCAGAAGACCCTTCTAAGGAAGAACAGGAGATTGAACAAAGAAAGTAAAAGCAACACCACCTTCCCTGAAAAAACAGAATTAAAGAAGAGGAGGGAAAGGGGGAGAGAGAGAAAAATCTACACAAATGAAGAAAAACCAAAAGAAGAATATGGGTCTCTCCCAGACCCCTGGAAGGACAGACACTGAGAAAACTGACTTCTGAATGCAAACAATGAAGAGCCCCCAGAACGACTGGTCTCAAACTACAAACCTAGATAACAAGACATTAATGGAGAGATTAAAAAGAACTGAGGAGAGACAAGAAGAAACTAGGAAGGAGTTGTGTTGGGAACCAGCCTTGGAGGCCAGCCTGATTGACAAAGTCCAGGTGCACTGAGGACCCCTGGCCACAAAGCGAGTCTGGGCAGCTGAGGCCCTTCTGTCTTCTGTCTTTGCTGTTGGTATGGCTGAAGAAATTCTGTGCAGTCGTGGAAGAAGAAAACGGCATGTTTATGCAAAGTGCTCACAGCTAACCTGGAAATGTCATGGTTCATTTTTCCATTTCCCACTTTGCTGTTTGGCCTTTTCTAACATATACAAGGGTTAAACTCTGAAGCATATAAAGAATGCTTTCTTTCACTTGGTTATAAGTTACTAGATATTGCTTAAGTAATAAATGATATAAGTATATTCACTCCTTATTTGATTTAGGATTATACAGCTTAGTGTTTCGACAAGGTTTCTTAGAAGCACCAGTTTATAGCAAGTCCATTATGAATTCATTATAAGTTCTCACACTTATGTCAGAGTTATGTAGGTGATTTATAATACTGTTTTCACTGACTTAGGATAAAGATTAGTTGTTAAGGTTTTTACTTAATTCAATAGTTAAAACTCTAAGTTGACATTTATAGAGTGGGTTTTCACTGAATTCATAATATAATAATCAGACACTTTTATGATAGATTAGCTAAAGACAGAAAGCAACCTTGGGGGCCTGGGAAACATTGCTAAAGAGTTATTTTGAGTTCTTTTTAGAAATAAGCACTGCAGGATAAGAGAAAAGTAACAAAGACATCTGGACAAGGGATGTGATTATAAGGCTCTGAGGGTCATAGAAGCCTAAGATGGGAAAACTCCTGACAAATGAAGAATTGTACACTTAGAAACTTTTTTGAGACATTTCAAGGACTGTAATTCAGGACTTTGGACTTAAAGCATCATTGTGGGCTTTATGAATAAGACTCGTTGTCTGAATGTTTATAGGGATCTTGGTTTGTTTGTTGCCAAGACCACTAGATGGTAACTTTTAAAGCATACATACGTGAAGGAATTTTCTTTGTCTTGCCCCTTTACGAATGGTATATAAGTTCTGTGTTAACTAACATTAAACATCATCTGTTCAGGAAGCAGTTGTCCGAGTATAATATTTTTGTCTTTCGCCTATCCATCTCTTCTTCAGGAAACCTCATGACCCTTGTGGGGCTGGACCCCCGCAGAGTTGATAACTGAGATAACAGTAATAAAGAATACTGTGAATGAAATAAATAACAAACTGATAAGCATGGAAAGCATAATTACCCAAGCAAAAGAAGGAAAGTCAGAGCTTGAAGACCAAAATATAGAACTAACCCAAACTGTCAAAAACATAGAAAAGAAGCTTAAAGAGACAGAACATAACTTTCAAGAGATGAGCGATTACTTCAAGAGGGCAAGCTTAAGAGTATTTGGACTTCCTGAGACAGAAAGAGAGACAGAGGTCACCTTGGAACAAACATTCCATGAGATTATTGACGAAAACTTCCCTCATCTCATCAGTGATCTGAAAATTCAAACACAAGAGATTCAGAGAACCCCTGCAAGATAACAAATGAGAAGATCAACTCTGGGACACATAATAATTCGCCTAAACAAAGTTGGTATAAAAGAAAAAATCCTAAAGGCAGCAAGAGAAAAAGGCCAGATCACCTACCATGGAAGACAAATTAGAATAGCAGCAGATTTATCTACAGAAACCCTACAGGCTAGCTAAGCTTGGAGCCCTATCTTCAAAGTTCTGAAAGATTAACAATTTCAACCAAGAATAACCTGCTCAGCCAAGCTAAGCTTCATCAGTGAGGGAGAATTAAAATCTTTCCCATATATCCAATCGCTAATAACTTACACTGTCACCAGACTACCTCTACAAGAAACACTTAAGAAAGTACTAAACACAGAAGAAAAGGAAAAAAGAACAACAACAATCTTCACAACAGTACAGGAAAAAGAGTAAAACACACACAGACCAACCCCCAAACAAAAAAAAAGATAACAAAGAGGAACAACAACAACAACAACTCTATAAGAATGTTATGATAGGTATCAACTCTCACATTTCTTATTTTAAATTTTTTATTTTACAAATATACATCGTTCAGTCACCCTTGTTGATAAGGGGTGCCACCTAGTCCCCAGACAAATATTCACTACCGTTAGTCCCACCTCCCTTCCCCTCCCTGCCCATTCCCCATAGTTTCCCACCACTGTCAGTCCTTTTCTTTTAGTATTATGATAGATATTCAAGGTTCACTATATGAGTGAGAACGTGTGATACTCAGATCTTTGTTTCTGTGAGAGATCACTCAGTATTATAGATTCTAGTTCCATCCAGGTTGCCGTGAAATTCATGATTTTGTTCTTAGTTATGACTGCATAGTATTCCATCGTGTATATGTACCACATTTTTTATTCCAGTTCACTTTTGATGGACAGCATGATTGGTTCCAGGTCCTTGCTATTGTGGACAATGCTGCGATAAACATTCATGTGCAGGTATTTTTTTGATAGAGTGTTTTGATTTCTTCAGGGTATATTCCCAGTAGGGGGATTGCAGGGTCATATGGGAGGAAGATATTTAGAGCTTTTAGGAATCACCACACTGCTTTCCACAGAGGATGCACTAGTTTACACTCCTACCAACCATGTAGAAGTGTTCTGTTTTCACCATATCCTCTCCTGCATCTGCTATTTTTTGAGTTATTGATAATTGCCATTCTGACTGGAGTTAGGTGGTATCTCAGTGTAGGCATATAATTGGAAGTTAGAGGTAACCTGATAGAACCTTATCCTGTGAACGCTTTTCTTCTAAAGGTCATACTTGGTGAAAATGCAAAAAAAATCTAGGGTATTAAATACCTGCATGATGAAATAAGCATCTATTTTTAGACTCTACAAACCATGTCACTCTAGAAACAGAGACAATATCAATGGTGTGGGGAGTATGGGTAACAGTATTAAAAATGTCACAGCATGTGCCCAGTGAGGATGCCCATAAATAACATCCGTGATGAAAGGCAAAAAGGTTACTTGCTGTACTTCCCCTCCTTATCTAGATGTCTAGGTGAAGAAAAAGACACAACCCTTATACCAGCCCTTACTCTCTTGAGCCTTTCATCCTTACAAAGGAGCAGGTAATGAGTCCTTTTTGCACAAGGAATACGGCTTAGGCTCTCTGCAATTGGCAACAAGACGCTCCTACGTTGATATATGCAACGTCTTCTTGGTGAGCCTGAGGGAGTATGCGGAGAAGAGGCAAAAAGTATGATTAAAGAATCATGATGGCAGAGCACAGATCCAAGAGTTGCACACAGGCTGAACCAGGAAAGGTCTTAAGAATGACATCACAAAGAAGGAGAGGGAGTAATATGTGTCTTCGGTCCTCAGAGTCATGGTAGGTTTGTGAGTGTAGAGAGACCTCAAGGATATGATAAATTATAATGGCTCCATCACTACTTGACTGAGAAATCTCTGTAAGAGACATGTTTGGTGATTCGGGTCTCCAGAGAGAGTTCTGAGCTATCATGAGGACATCATAATCATTTTGCCCTGACATTTTCTCCAGTGTCATACACTCTTGGGGAGTGCTGTTGGATGTGCATTGATTGAGTATCATTCATTTAGAACATACCTTTAATTTTTCTCTGTATTTGATAATTAACTTCATGGTGACTGCTCTTGGGAGGTGATTTGTCCAGCTGCTGATGAAATTGACATGGCTGGAAAATTTTGAGAGAAATTCCTGGTGAATGAATTGTTCCTATGTGTAGGATTTCTATAGGTAGGATTCAAAGAATTCAGTGATGATGTCTTGGCACCTTCAAGAACCTTTTCCTCTTTGAAAATGCCACTTCATTCAGGAAACAAAAATTCCTTCACAAGGAAAGTGACAAAAGAGGTTTTCTTCAAGAGATTTACAGCTGAAACACTACGAAAAGGTTAACTATCTTATCCCAACAGCATTTCACTTAACTGATGCTATACTGAAACACATGCTACCAACATAAAGGACATGTCCATTCACTCACAGGCATTTATACTAATGGACACTGTCATAAAGTCCAAATTGGTTCTAGGACATCACCTATATTTTTCACAGGAACTCACTTTCACTTCCAGTCTTGCAACCAAGACTGAAAATATCTCACTAATGCATTCATTTTTTAGGAAAGTAGTTATGTAAAACTATGCATTATACTGTGATCATACAATTGGTGTCTAACATTTGCTTACTACTTGAGCAGTAAACACTTTCACTAGAGAAAGGCACTGGTTTTTTATATTCTTTCCACTGGTTTGTAGCAATACAAAGATGAATGGAAGGTTTTATTACATTTCTCTTTTATCTAAGGTGAAATGACAGCTGTGCAATTCTGAGGCAAATGAAGTGCTCAGCAAAGCTTTCAAAATTGTAGTAAGTGCCTAACGTAATGGGGCAAATACAATTCCCTCTGCCCAAAGAATATATATAAGTGGTAGTAGAAGAACTTTTCTTCCAATAGCTGGGACATATAAATACTATTTATCTTTAGTGGCATACATCATCGTTAGGGGGTACTTCGGAGACGGAGGAACAACATAAGGTAAAAATTGTTGAGGACACCAATTGGTGTTTTTCTTTTCTGTTACATCTTCTTTTACTGTTTTCCAAAAAGGAAAGGTATCTGCTATAATGAGTTAATATACTCAAGCATTTTATTACTATCAGCATGAAACACATGTCTCTAAATAATTTCGCTACTATAACTTCATCAACCACTTGTCAATTGTTCGATTGTTCATGAGTAATATGTGTCTGTTTCATTTTTGTATTAAATATTTCCACCGAAATAACCTTCATGAGTTAAAAGCATTTCCAGAAGGAATGTGTCTAGGTATCCTTATTCTGGGGTTATCAGATCTCTCTAAATACCTCAGCAGGAAGTGAGGCATCCATTGCAATGTGTTAAATACAACCTTGGAAAATTGTTCCCATGAGCAAGAACAATCAAAACTTAAGAGAAGTTAGAGAGGAGATATGGTACAATGGATGCCCCACATTAGAGATAATAATAGTGGCTCAGGCCTACCCTGAGGATAACTGTACTTTTCCCTAAAGGACCACTCTTTAAATCATGACCTTAAGTGTAAAGGCAACCTTAATTATCCATAACAAACTATGTGTCAATCAATATCTTGGCTTAATTTCCAACCAAAAGGATAAATAAGGTAGAAGAGAAGCCTAAAAAAATTGGTTATAGACCTCAAAAAGGGAGAAATATTCCAATTGAAGACGAATCAAAGTCAAAATTCTTCCAGTTCAAAATTTTGGCTGTAGCTCAGTCATGCATCTCAAAGTAATGGAATGAGCAACCTTAGTTATCTAGTTAATTAAATACCAATGAGTTCAGAAGTGCTCTTACCACTTGAGTTTTAATCACAGACTGCGAAACCACCAGGCAAAACAAATCTCAGTGTATGACAAATATTTCTACAATTAATGAGGCATTAATTCTAAGAAAAGAGACAACTGAAAAGTGTCTTATCCACTTAATAATACGGAAAATTGCAGTTCTAATGTATGGTTTTCTACAAATATTTATTTACCACAGAATCTCAGCAAGATTACAAAAATGTTTTTACATCTTGTCTATTTGTAACATACTACTGCTTTCTTTATAAAATGTGTGAAGTTGGTGTATGGTCTATTATCTGGTGTAGTAACAAAAACAAAATTGCCCCTTGGCTTCTAATTCTGTGTAATAAAGTAGAAAAGGAAGGGAAAGTGATCCTAAAGAGTAACTAGAAAAAGCCAGGTCATTTACAAATTATTTTATAAGCCTTTATTAATGGCCACTTCTATGATAATTGATGAAAGAATTCTGAAAATCTACTACTTTATAAAAACATTGAAAAAAACTGTCAAAATTAACTTTGTCAAAACTCTAGAAATTAATTATAGGCTTTTCACAAACCAAAGAGCATTTATTCAAGAAAAATGTTTGAATGTCCTATAGAGTAGCATATTCTGTGGTATTGTGACTTACCCTAATATGATCCTTGTCACCCCATTTTCACAGTAGTCTTGAATACCAACAGCTTCACAACTAAGGTAGATGTGAAACATAGCAGCACAGCAGTCACTAGAAGGGAGAACAATAGGTTGGAGCTCTTCTCCTGCCCCAGCCTCAGCGAACTGTCACTAGTAGCCCAGACCTGCAGAGCACTGAAAAGCTCTGTCTCAGGGTTTGTCTTTATTTGCCTTAAATCAGAATTTGCGCTGTGTGAACAACCCAACTCCAGATTATCTGAGGGGAAAATACAGAGTTCAGTTGGTTTATCTTTCAACTACCTGAGACGGCATTACAGGTTGGAGCTAGCAACAGACTAAACAAAAATTTTAAAAGAAAAAAATAACGTGTAGTAAGATGTCTAGTAGGAGACTGAATAGCACTGACATATTCCTGGGAATCTAGAAAGTCACATCCATGTTCAGGACTGTATGTATGTATGCCCAGGAAAAACCTGAGAAAGCTTTAATCTTTAAACTCTTTGGCTGACCTTGATGATCTGCACAAAGCAAACTTACAAATTGCTGTTGAAGCATTAAAGCTATGTCCCAACAGACAAGGAGAATCCCTTGGCCAAGGCTGGGGTACATATTGGTTCCAGATATTTAAAGAAATCTTTATCCAGTCATTAGCTGACCAAGCTAAGCTAAGCAAAGAGACGTCATTGGCACATAGGAAAAAAACACAGACTTCAAAGAATTAGTTTTTGAAAGTCACTAAGCAGACAGCACAAGCAACAGCAAGAAACTCTAGGGAGGAGGAGAGAATCTGATTTCCAGAACTGCCACATTACATGATTTTAAAATATTCCATTGTCAACAAGAGAAAATATGAGGCATCCAAAGACAACGAAAATATGGCCCATACTCAGAAAAAAAAAAAAAAAAATAGAAACAGTCCCTGAGGAAAGCTAGAGACTGGATTTAATCAACAAAGGTTTTAAATCAGCTATTGTAAATTTTCTCATGGTACTCAAAAAAGAAAATAATGTCTAATGAACTAGATACAAATAAAAAACAAGTCTCAAGCAGAAGATATCATATAGAAATAGATCCTATAAAAAGACCCAAATAAAATTCATAAATTCAAAATACAATAAATGAAATAAAAAATTCACTCATGAGGTACTATATCAAATTTAAACTGGCAAAAGAAAGAACCAGGAAACCTAAAGGAAAGTCAATTGAGATTACACTGTCTGAGAAACATAATGAAAAAAAAAGTGAGGAAAAATGAATAAACCCTCAGAGACCTATGGGTCACCAGCAACTATATCAAAGTATACAAATGAGAGAATCTCAGAAGAGGATCCAAAAAAAGGAGGACAAACACAAAAACATTCACACCTAGAAACAACATTGTCAATCTGTCAAAAGCAAAAGACAGTGCATCTTGAAAATCAGCAAGAGAAAAGCAAATCATCACATATACATACAAGGTATTTCCAATAAGATTTGCTGCTGTCTTCTCATCAGAAACCATAGGGGCCAAAAGGAAGTGGGATGCCCTGTTCAAAGAGCTGAAACAAAAAGATGGGCATGAAGAAATCTATAAGCAACAAAACTAACCATCCAAAATGAAGAAGAAAATAAGAAATTTCCAGAGAACAGAAACAGAAACAGAGAGTACTCCTCTCTAGCAAAGCCATCTTTTTTTCTTTTTTTTTTTTTTTTTGAGTTGGAGTCTCACTGGTCGCCCAGACTG